>NW_020797899.1:952099-1137040 GCF_003369625.1 Aspergillus mulundensis | reverse complement strand
ACTGCTAACTCACCCAGTACCTCCTCGGCCCAGCCACAACCCCCTACGGCTCCCTGCGCGCGCGCAACGGCCGAACGCCCCCCTGGCCAATCCAATACATCGAAATCGGCAACGAAGACGACTACAGCGGCGGGTGCGACACGTACCCGGACCGCCTGGTGCGCATCTACGACGCAATCCACGCCGTCTACCCAAATCTGACAATGATCGCGAATAACATGGAGGAGCTGTGTCTCCCCGAGAACCCGCTGCCGGGCCTGTGGCACGACTACCACTACTACCGCAACGCCGACGATCTGGCCGCCATGTTCAACTACTGGGACAACCACGACCGCAACGACAAGGTGCTGGTGGGCGAGTACGGGTGCCGCAACGATAGTAACCCGGACGGGGTGTACTGGAGTTTCGTCCAGGGATCTTGTGCCGAGGCCGTGCATATGATTGGGCTCGAGCGGAACAGCGATGTGGTCATGATGGCGGCGTATGCGCCGCTGCTGCAGCATTTCGGGTACACGCAGTGGTCGGTGTGTTCTCCTCTCCTTCTTTTCCAACCTTACCCTACCCTACCCGACCCTCGTTCCCTTCCCTTGCTTGTGTCGAAGGGTACAGCGGATATTGACAAAGTCCAGCCAACCCTGCTCGGCTTCGACTCGCGCCCCAACAGCCTCACGCTGAGCACAAGCTACTACGTCAACCGGATGTTCAGCACAAACCAGGGCACGTACGTGCACCGCGTGCGGTCAACCGCGGACTTCGGGCCCGTGTACTGGGTCGCGACGTCCAACGCCACAGCGTACCAGATCAAGCTGGCGAACTACGGGCACGCGAACCAGACGGTGAACGTGCTGGTGCCGGGGGTTGGGCGCGGCGTGCTCGAGATGATCTCGGGGCCCAAGGACGCGAGTAATCGACCCGGGGATGCGAAGATCGTGCCGGTTTTGAGGGAGATCGAGCATGGGAGGGCGGGGTATACGGTGCGGATGCCGCCGTTTGGGGTGGCGGTTTTGGTGGTGGTTTTTAAGGGGGAGCTGTGAGTGGTAACTAAAGAGCATTAACTATATGGGGATAGTTGGGGGGCTTCGAAATATCTGTGTATGATTGTGTCATCTATTGCTGTGCGCTAAACTGGAATCTGAACAGAGAAAGAGATCAATAATACCACGCGTACTCATCAAACACCGCCACCGGCCACTCCCCCTTTCCATCTTTGCTATCAGGCATAAACAGATCATCTCCCACATACACTCCGTCACCCTCCCTCTCTCCCGGTGCGAAACCCGTAAAAACCCCCCCAAACTGATGAAACGCACACCACGCACAGCGCACCTCAGTCGTCGCATCAAACATCCGCCAACTGAACCGCAGCCCGTAGTACTTTCGCAGCATGTACTCGACGAACAAGGAAACCGGTGGCGGCGTCTTGTGCACGGGGTTCCAGGCATAGCAGTTTGGGAGGCCCGAGACGTCCCAGATTTTCTTGAGGGTGTTGTGCATGTTGGGGTAGCCGAGGTACATACTCGTATTTGGATTGGAAATTGGAGTGGGGATTTGATTGGGTGTGGAGAGGATAGACTCGCTGGTCAGTTTGGGGAGTGTGGGAGACGCGAATGCAACGCATGAAGTATAGTCTGTTGCGGATCCGGATCCGGATTTGTCTGCTCCTTTCTGCCGGATGGTAATGTCCATAAGCGTAAACGAGCCGAAGAGGAATACGCCGTCCAGAGAATGGATAATAGGATCCGCGCTGTCCTCGGCCGGTGTATCGCCCGGTAGGGAGATGAGGTAGCGGATGTCGTTGTCGATTAGAGAGAGGAAGTGGAGGAGGTGCGTGAAGAGGGTTTCGTGGTGATCAGCGTCCAAGGAAAGGGGATTCTGTGAGTGTGTGCCGAATGTGGCGTGTAGACGTCTCTGGGACTTGGATTCCGATGGTGAGGGATGCTCTTTTGAGGGTCTTGGGAAGGCGTTCTTCCTGCTCTCTTGCACGAATAACTCCTCGAGTGGGCGGAATGCTTCTTCCCAGCCACCGTCGTAGCCCTGGCTGCTGTACAGCGGTACGGAGCGGAGATACCCCTTTTCTTCCTCTGTGAACCAGACGGGGTAGTACTCGCTGTTTGCGCTCCGGGGTACCTTTCCCTCTAGCATTGAGAGGAGCGAGTACAGGAACCCCGTTGGTTTCTTCTCGCTCAGCAGCGGTTCGTAGTATGCTCGACATAGGACAGCGCCGGCAGTGAGGTACCGGTATAGGGCTCGATGATACGACTCTCGCCAGGTAGACCATGTCTCTTTTGACCAGGAAAGACTATCAAAGTACCATCTGTGCGGGAGGAAGTTCTTCTTTTTGTCATGCCCGCAGCGCGTGCGGGACTCGAGGTAGGCGGCTAAGCAAGCGAAGGATTGGACTTGTTGTACTTCAGCTAGTGTTGGTTTTGAGTCCTCGCCGGAGAGATCGTTGATGGGGAATGGGTGCGGTGGGAGCTCGCCGCGGAGGACAGAGGATTTGGCGATGTCTGTTGCTCGGACCTGTATGGTAAGGGTCAGCCACTGTGCACTTCACAGGGTTCGAATAGAGCAAAAGTACGGCAATAAGAGCCTCGCTGAACCCGGGAACCGATGACTGGCCGACCTGCCACAGGATGGTGCGCTGGTTGTTCCTCCAGACGGTGTAGAGCGTTCTCGATGTTAGGATCGCGGAATGGAGCTGGGCGAAGGATGTACAGTTCTGGAGGACGAGGGCGAGGAGTTCCTCGGGGAGGGTTGTGAGAGTGTGCATCGTTGCTCCCTTGCTCATACTGACGGTTTGGCTTGATTGTTCTTGATCTGAGGACTCGACTTGTTATTCTTGGTTCCGGTGGCATATTCGGTGCTGACGTACCGTGTAGCTCAGATACGACCGCTTCCTGGACTGACCTCTCGAACTGACTATCGAAAGAGCTTCTTATAATTGAGCTCGTCGGCTTCCCGTCTCTCGTGTCGCCGTGCGGAGTATGCAGGGGGATTGGGTCGTTGGTCAATGGCTCAGCCTGCGGACTCGAGGCAAACACTCGAATTGACTAATCAAGCGAGCAAACAGAAGTATTCCTCCGGAGCTCAGAGTCATCCTATAACTGGAATATGAAGAGACCATGATGCGGAGCGCGGGCATCTTGAATGACGGACTACCCCCAAGGTCCCCGTCGCGCATTCCACCAGGGTTCCTGACGCGCGGGCGACATCACGTCCAATTTGGTTGATCGACAATAAGTGTCCCTGGAAGCTGTTAGTACTATACTGAACAAGCGGTTCCGGCCGCGGCGCCGTAGGCGCCATTAGCAGCCCTTATCTTTTTAATTATCGGCCGCAAGTAAAACTTAAAATAAATAAAATAATAAAAAACTATAAATTTAAAAAAATATTTACTATATAAATACACGTACTAGGGAATAATAAAATATTATAAATATTTATTAAAAGGTGGTTAAACTACCCACGGGCCTTAAGGTTTAATAAAATAAAAATATTTAATAAATACTTAGTTATATACCTATTAACCTAGGTTAATTAATTTATTTTACCTATAAAAAATATATATTATACTTAAATATTTATACTAGGTAGTTATAAGCCATAAGTGCTATTTTTAAATAAAATTATAAGGCTAAAAGTTTAATTTTATTTTTTTCCCTTTAAGGTATTATATATTATTAAGTAAAAAAAAGGTAATACCTAAATAAAATAAAGTAATATTATTAAAACTTTAAGCTAAAGCCTTTTATTATTTATAGGTATAAACTTAAATAAAGCTAAATACTTTTAATATAGGCTATAAATAGCATCTTAAGTAAAAAATTTTAAGTATTTAGTTTTTATATATAGTAACTTTAAAAAAATATTAAGGGCTAATTAATATAATAAATAATATTTAATAATATATTATAAGTATTATTAAAGTGCTAATACTTAAAATTAATTTTAATTAATAAAAATTAGGGTAATCCTATTATATAATATACTTTTTTAATTTTATAAAGGGCATAAAAAAAACAAAGCTTAAATATTTTAAATATTTTATATTAATATAAGCTAGTTTTTACCTAAAAAAAATTTAGCTTAACTAGCTTATTTAAACTTAAAGGTAGCCCTTATAATATAGCTAGTATTATTAAGGGCTATATATTATAAAAAATATTATATATTATTTTAAATAATATATTTAATAAAGGGGGGGTATTTTATTTACTTAAATATAAGATACTAGTACCTATATTACTTATTATTTTAATAATTATATATATACTACATATATTATACACCATAAACCACACACTATTTTTATTAAATTAATTTATTAAATTAATTTATTATAATAATAAGGTAGGACCTAAAAGCCTTACTAAATAAAAAATAATATTATAAAATTAAAGCCTTAAATTCCTAAAAAAAAATATAACCTACTAGTAGTAAAATACTTAAAATAAATTATTAAGCCTTTAAAAAATATTATAAACCTAAATAATAGCTAAATTAACCTAAAGTAAATTATTAAGTAAAAAATTTAAAAAAAAATTATAAACCTAAATAATAGTTAAATTAACCTAAAGTATACTATAATAGTAAAAAAAATATTATAAAAATTTTTTAAAACCCTGCTTAAATTACACTTATAAAAGCTAATTAAAAAAAGCCTTATAGGCTTTACTTAAAATAATATACTTAAAAATAATATTTAGGTATTATTATTTAGGAAGCTCCTCCAGGAGTATTTTAAATAACCTATTTAAAATATATTTTTAAAAGTAATTTAGGCAAAAATACCTATTTAAAAAATGCTTTTAAAAGCACCTTAGGGCTGTTAGGCTTAGCCTAAAATTAATAATAAAATTATTTATAAAATTATTACTAAAGCCACCGTGCATGTATTATTTAAGTAACACCTTTAAAAATAACTTAAATACTTATTTAAGTAGTGCTTTTACTACTTAAACACCTATTTAAGTAATGCTTTTTATTACTTAAATACTTTTTACTTTAGGAGTACCTTTAAAAGTACCTTAGGGTTATTAAGCTTAGCCTAAAATTAATAATAAAATTACTTATAAAATTATTACTAAAGTTATTATATATATATTATTTAGGTAATGCCTTTAGGGGTAACTTAAATATATATTTAG
The DNA here is from genome assembly GCF_003369625.1 of Aspergillus mulundensis. Lineage (NCBI taxonomy): Eukaryota > Fungi > Ascomycota > Eurotiomycetes > Eurotiales > Aspergillaceae > Aspergillus > Aspergillus mulundensis. Next base: position 1,131,893 of record NW_020797899.1, on the reverse strand, counting down.
GTAATACTTTTTATTATTTAAATACCTTTTATTTTAAAAGTATTTTTAAAGGTACCTTAGGGCTATTAGGCTTGGCCTAATATTAATATTAATATTATTTATAATATTAATATTAAAGCTATTATGCATGCACTTTATTCCTAGGTATACTAAAGTAATTTATTAATAAATACTAAGCTTTAGTGCACCCCTTAAAAGCTAAGTACCTATTTTTTTATTTAAAGACTAATAATAATAAATTACAGGAATACTAAAGTTAAAAAAAAAAAAAAGGTAAGTTAAAATAGGTATATTAAGTTAATATTAGCCTGGGTATTAATTAGTGCTAAAATACCTATTACTAAAAGGTATTAAGGTATAGACTAATAAAATAAAAGCCTAAAAAAAAGCCTAAAAAAAAAGCCTAAATATAAAAGCCTAAATATAAAAGCCTAAATATAAAAACCTATTAATAAAAGCCTATTAGTAAAAGCCTATTAGTAAAAGCTTATTTAATAAAAGACTAAACCTTTAAATAAAACACTTAAATACTTAAGTAAAAAAAGTAAAGGTAAATAGGGTAAATAAGGTAAATAGTTTTAAAAATAAAAATAAAATTAAAATATAAGCTTATTATATATATAGCCCATGGACTTTTTTAAGCTAGTTAGCTAATAATACTTTAAATAATATTAAAAATAAAAAAAACATTTTTTATAAATACTATGCTTTACTACTACGCACTAGAATAATATTTATTAAATATTATTAAGTAACTACCTACTTTTTGCTAGTTTTTTTTTTACTTATTAAAAAAGCCTTACCTAAAGAAATATTAGCACCTTAATTAAATATAAAATTTAATTTTTTAGGCTTTAATATTTTAGTCCGCGAGAATTTAAAAAAATTTTACTTATTTAACTTTAATTTTAAATTTAACTTTAATTTAAAGCTTAAGCCTATATAAAAAAAATTAATTTTATTTTTATATTTTATTATAGGCACCTTGGGCTTTAATACCTTAAGTTTAACTTTAATATTTTAGGCTTAAACTTATTTACCTTTAATATTTTAGGCTTAAATATATTAAACTTTACTACCTTAGCCTTGGGCATAGGAATATTAGCCTTAAATATATTAATTTTAGGTATTTTAGGCTTTAATATTTTAGCTTTAAATAAATTATTAAATAAAAGTAAAAACTTAGGTTAAGGCAAAGGTTTAGCCTAAAAAATAAAAATAAAAAAAAAAGGGTAGTTACTTAGCTTAGCATAAGTAATAATATTTTTAATTATATTAATAATAAGTATAGTATTATTTTTTTATAAAATTAATATTATTTTATATATTTTTTATAAGCTCGGGGCTATTATTATAAGGGTTTAAATTTATTAATAAAAGTTTTTTACTAGCCACCTTGCGTTTGCACTTTTTTAAAATATTATTATTAAAATACCTAGTAGCAAGGGCATCCACGGTAAATAAAATAAATAAAATACTAAAAATATTAATATAAATATATATTATATTCTTATAAGAAAAAAAGCTTACTAAAATATTAATAAACTAAAAATCTAGTTAATAGCTAGTATTAAAAACTAAGATAAATAGGTATTATTAATTTTATAGGTAACCTAAAATATAATATAAATTAAGGTAAAAAAGTTTAAGATTTTTTTAGCATGGTTATATATTATTATTTTAATAATCCAGGCCTTAACACCTTTTTTATTAGTAACTTAGTTAATAAAGTAGCTAATAAAGGTAACTATTACTTATAATAAATTAAGGCAGGTCTTATTATACTTAAACTTAAAAAAATTATTAAAAATACTAAAAAAAAGAGCAAGTTAGTAAATAATATATTAATAATATAATAAATATATAATAATATAAATTTTATATAAATAATAAAAACTAGGTAGCCCTTAGTATAATTAATAATAAATAGCTAGCCTTAATAATAAATTATTATTTTATAGCAAAAATTAGCGCGCTAGTAATTTTAAAAATTAATAATTAAAGGTATACTATTTTAGGGGCGCTTAATATTATTATAATAACTTAAATTTAGGCCTTAAATTATAACTAAAATATAAGGCTTGCTATCCTTGCCTTTATTAACCTTATTTAGGTATAATAGGCTATTAATAAAGTAATAAGTGTTATTAAGGGTTTTATAAATAAAAAAAATATAATAATAATAATAGTAGTAGTAGCAATAGTAGTAATAAAAAAATAAATAAAAAAAAAAATTATATAAAAAAAAACCTTAAATAAAAACTTTAATAAATTAATAAAAGCCCAAGCATAAAGACGCTAAACTATAAAAAATAAAAGTAAAAAAGGCCAGGCTAAAACAGGGTTACTAATAAAGTAATTTTATAATTAAAACTAAATATAATATTAGGCTAAAAATTTATAACCTATACTAGTTTTTAAAATTAATAATACTTTTTTATTTTAATATACTTAGTATTATCCCGTTCTGCCCTCCAGGTGGTTTATATATATATTTTATAAAAAAATTATATTAAGCTTACTACCCTAGTAGTAATTACCTAGCTATAGCTTTTAATAGGCTTATAATAAACTATATATATTAAATAATATAATAAATAAAAAAATAACTTAACTTACTTTTAAACCTTTAACTTAAAATAATCCTATAAAAAAACCTAGCATTTTTTATAAATAAATTACTTAAAAATATTAATAACTTTATATTAATAAGTATTAAGCTTTATATTCCTGGTTATATTAATATTAAAAGCATAATTATTTTTTTATATAAATTAATATATTTTTTTTATAAAATTTAATATATAGTACTATAGTAGTAGTTAACTATTTAAATTAAAGTAAAGGGGGCAAACTTATTACCCCTGTTATTATTACTAGTATAAATACCATAAATACTACTAAAAAAAATAATTATAAGAATAGTATAAAAAGGGGGATATTAAAAGGGTTTATAGCTAAAGGTTTCGCGGGGATATTTAAAGGTATATACTTAAATATTATTAGTAATTAATAATAGTAATGCCTGGTATAAATAAGTACCTAATTAAAAATAAGGGTCTGGCAGCGCTTTTTAAAATTAAAAAAACTTAAAAAAATAATAAATTAAATATTAGTATTTATTATACTAGGATAATTATAAATAAACTATACTAAAAATAGTAATATAACTCTTACTATTAAACCTAAATCTAGATATTATATATAATATAAAAAGGTTAATATAAAAAATAAAGTTAATTAAATAAAGATATACAAGGCTAAACTATATAATAAATAAATAAAATATAAAAAATATACACTAGGAAAAAAATAATAACTTATTAAATTTTATACTAAGAGTTTTAAATCACGTGGTACTAACTAAAAATTAAAAGTAAAATATATAAATTTAAATATGTAGCTATAATATATATATTATATATATTAAGTATATATTATATTATTTTTATATTATTACCTACCTTAGGTTTCTTTACTTTTAGGGACGCACTATTAATCCTGCTTTAAAAATAATATAATACCTTTAAATATATAATATTTTTAGTTTTTTGCTTTATATTTTTTTTAAAAAAAAATATATAAATTATTAGCTAATATAGTGCGGGAAAGGGCTATATATAGCTAGCTATATATAAATACTAGGTAATAAAAATTAATCTTAATATAAAGCAAGGACTGCCCTTGTAACTTATTAATAATTATAATAAAGGTTAAATATACTAAAAACTATGTTTAATTTAGCGTGAAGTAAAAATTATTTTTATTAAATAATAACTTTAGGCGTAGTAGTATATATATATATTTTTTTTAAATACTAGTTATAATATAAACATGTAGGTAATAATACTTAATACCTATAATAATTAATTAGGTATTATTATATAAATTAAATAAAAAGTTATAATTATATATTAGGACCACGGGGGTTTTAACCTTAAAATATATTTTTTTTTAATAAATTTAGATTATATAAACCGCGGAGAAAATTAAAAGTATAAATATTAATATTATTTACCTTTTTAAAATTTATAAAATTAGCCTTAATATTATAGGTATTAATTAAAAATAAATACACTATTTTACTAGGTAAAGTTTTTAAAAATAAGTAATTAAAATTATTAACCTTTATATTACGGGCGGTTAAAATAGCCTGTTTTTTAAAAAAATTAACATGTATAAAAAAATTAAAATTATTATAAGTACAGGCGCAAGGATTAGGTATAAAAAGGCAGGATAATATTATTAAAAAATAAATATTATTAATAAGTATTTTAACCATATACATGAATATAATAAAGTCTAGTAAGTAAATTTACCTATATATACTTTTATTTATATAAAGGCTTTAAAGCTATTTTTATAATAAATAATTAGTTTTTAAGGTAACCTATAAGTATATATTTTACTTTAGTATTAAAACCTATAAATACTTTTAAACTATAATATTTTAAAGGCAGGTACTTATTATAGCTATATAATTACTATATATAACCACGGGTAGGATTTATTAAAAATTACTATTAAGCATGGTTAGTAGCCCCTTAAAAGGCTTTATATTACTAGGTAATTTATACTAGATATTTTAAAGCATGGCGCTAATAGTATTAAAAATAAATTCTTGTGTTATTAATATTTTATTTTAAATTATTAACTTAGCCTGGTAAAATAGCTTAACAAGGCTAGTACCATGCTTTACTATATATTTAAAGCTTTTATTATAGGAAACTAAAATATAAAAGTGTTTATAAATTATATAACCACTAGAAAGTAGTAATAAGGCTATACTAGTTAATAATATATAGAATATAATTTTTTTTATAATTAATAGTACTTAGCAAGTATATTATAAATATATATTTTACCTAGTAGGTTAGCATAAAAAATATATATATAAAAAATTAATAATATACCTGTTTTACCTGGTTTATGTAAAAAAAAATAAGCATAGGTAAAATTTATATTAATATAATTAATAATAATATTAAAAGCTACCTGCTGGCTGGGATTAAAATTTTTATAATAATTAATATAAAAATATTCCTAGGAAATATAGTTATAAGCTATTTTATTATAAATCTTTTTAAATTAATTATTAAAATAATTATGCCAGGGCTCCTGTGGTTTAAATAAAATATATTAAAAAAGGGTTATATTTACCTAAATAAAAAAATATTATAAATACTAAAGTGCTAGGTTTATATAAAAACTATTTATATTTAGGTTATACCTAGTATTTTAATTAATAATTTATAGTTTAAGATTAAAGCTAATATTTTTAATAAATTAAGCCTAAATAATAAATATAGCTTTCTAGGTTAGGGAAATATAAATTAATATAATAAAAAATATTTAATATAATGCTAATTTAGTTTTAAATTTTTTAGCCTTATTAAAGTAGTATATTTATTTATTATCCTGTTTAAAAATGCCCCGGGCATAGCAGGCCTTTTAATAGGTAGGATAAAATACCCCCTTAACTATACAAAGATTTTTAAAGCTAGTAGTATTATATATTATAAATAATAAATAATAAATATAAAAGGGTTTACCCTAGGTAAGTTAAAGACCGTGTATATAATTAATTTAAAACTCCCGGGTTTTATAAGGCTTTTAAATATTTTTTTTAATATTTTATATATAATACCGCGGCATGTTTTAATACTAGTACTTAAAAAAATTATTATTTTTTAGGTTATTATAAAAATTAAAATAAGCTATTAAATATATTTTTTTTAATACTAAGTAAGTAACTATTTAAGTAATAATACCTTATTTATATTAAAATATATATTTTAGTTCGTGTAATTATAAACTATTAAAAGCGTGATAAAAGGTAATATTTTATTTATATTATATTTTATAATATACTAAAAGGCCTTAGTAAAACCTAAATACTAATTATTAATATAATTTTTAATTTTATTAAAGGTATATTTAACTATTATATAGTCTGGACCTTTATAAAGGTATTTATATAAGTATTAAATAGCCTTAATACTATTATAAACCTTAATATTAATATAAGCCTTATATTATGCATAAAAATACTTATTATATAATATAATTTATTTATTTTTAACCTTTATTTACTCCCGGCTCCTATTAACATTTTAATAAATAAAATAATTAATTTAAAAATAGCCCTAATCGCGGTAATAATATTTAAGATAATTATTTTTAAAAATAAAAGTTTTATTAAAAAAGGGCTTAAAATAGCCCTTATTATATATTATAGTGCTATTACCTAATTTTTTTATATATATAATATTTAAATTATGCTCCCTGCATAAAGCATGTATTACAAAAAATTATATAATATTATAAAGTTTTTTACCCTTATAACTAGCTAAATCTAGTAATTTTATAAAAATAATTTAATTAACCTAACCTATATTAAAAAATTAATAATTATTTTTTAACTATAATAATATATAGGTATAAGGCAAACCAGGTTTTTATCTTTAATAATATAAATTAAAGCTTAACTTAGCCTAAAAATACCATGCTTTTTATTTTAAATCTTTTTTTAGGGCTTTAAACTTTATATAAAAAACATGTGCTACTAAATTTAAACAGGCCTAGTAATTTTATATTAGCTTGCTATTATTACCTAGGAGTAACTTGCGTTAAATTTTTTTTTACTTAAAATTAATTATAAAAGTAATAAATAATATTAATTTTTTAAATACCTGCATAATAGCTATAAAATTCTAATATTAATTTATTTAATAATAATTATTATTAATATAGGTAAAAAGTAGTATAATAGGCTAGCCTAGCTTATTAAAATTAATATTATCCTTTTTAGTATATAAAAATACCTGCTATATATTATAATAAGAATTTATATAAATTTTTTTTAATGCTTTTAATACTATTCCAGGTTTTTTTTTAACTATAAAATAGGCCTTAATAATAAACTACTATTAAAGCGCGGCACCTTATTAAAAAATATTAAAAAAGCTAGCCCGGGTATATATTACCTAATATACTTATATAAAATTAATAAGGTTATATTTTTGCTAGTTTAAACTATTTTAATTTTAATTTTTAAAAAGTTATATAGCCTAGTAATGGCCAACCCCCCTATAAGGATAAAATATTATAAAAAAAAGGGGTAAATAAAAAAAATAGAACTAATAAATTTAGGTAAGATATTATTAATCTAAGCTTCCTAGGGTAGCCATATTATAAATATTATTTATTTTATTAATTACTTAGTTTAAAACTAACCGCATGCTATTTATATAATTAACTATATAATAATTATAGTATAGCTAAATTAAATCCTATATATAAAGCTTATTAATACTAGGTAATATAAATAATATAGTTATATTATGTATTTAAGAAATATTATAAAAAAAAAGGTGTATATATTAATAGGACCTATTATACTTAATATTATTTATAATATTAAGTATAAAACTAGCTACCTTATTTAAGGCAGTAATATTATTAAACTAGTAGCCTTTAGCCTTATTTAATATTAGGTTTAAAAAGGGCAAAATTAAAAAAAATTTAGTAGGATTATTATATAAAATATTACGGGTATATTAAAAAATCTAAATATATAATTAATATTATTTAACTAATTACTTATAAAAAAATACCTTTATAAATAAGTTATACTTATAAAAAATATTACCTAAATAGTAAATAATAACTTATATATTAATAAATTAGTATATATTTTACTTTTTTTATAGGGTTTAAGCTACTTTAAAATTTAGTATATATATACTAGTATAAAAGGGTTTTAAGCCTAATATAATTAGTAAAATAGCATAAAATAAGGTATAAAAATATATATAATATACTTTTTAAGGGGCCCTAGCAGCAGTAGGTAAACCCTTAAATTTAAAATATATATTTTTTAATATAGCTAAGCTATTTGTCCTGCATGTGGCTAAAAAAGGTAAATAATAACTAATTATTAATATAGTAAATTTATATATAAAACATGGTACTTATATAATTATTAAAATTAAAAAACTATAAAATATAAAAATTTTTAAATACTAAAGGGGGCTAAAGCCTAATTAAATTATTTTTATAATAATTATTAAAAAATTACCTAGCACCACGGGAAACTAATACCTTTATTAGTTAATATAAAGTATAATACTTAATATACTTAATATTTATATAATTAAAGTCTAAATTCTCCCAGGGCTTTATTAAGTTATAAAATACTTTTAAAAGGGCTAGTTTATGGTAATAAATAGGGTTAGTATATTAATATTTTTAATATTAAGTATTTTACCTTTTATATTACGGTAGGTCACCCCCGCACTTTTTATAAATAAGGTTAATTAAGTAATTTTTAAAATTAATATTATTAATATAAAACTTAAATAAAAAGGGCTAAGTATAAGGGGGCCTATTAAAATAATACTAATTATATTTTATATAATATTTTTAGTTAGGTAAAAAAACCTTATAATTAAGTTTTATATAGTAATATTTAAGCTTAAGAAAAAAAGTAATATAATTATTATAAATTTAAATTAAGCATGGTTTATATTTTATATTACTAAAAACCTTAAAATAGGACTTTTTATACTAAATATAATAATAAAAATAAGGATTAAAAAAATTTAGCTAGCCATAGACCTAAATAGCTTAATAATAAAAAGGGTAGCAGGAAGAGTTTTAATAAAAATTTTTAAAAAAAAATTTTTAGTAATAATTATAGTATATTATTTTTTATTTTAGGACTTTTTAATAGGGAAAAGGGGGGCAAGGGCCTAAAAAATAATAAGGTATAAAAAATAAACTAAGCTATAGTAGGAAATTAACTAAAAAAAAGGTATAAAAAATAAAAAAAATATTTAATAAAAAAACCAGGGGGAAGCAGTATATTTATATTTTTAAAAAATTTAACTTAAGTAAATATTTTAATTATAATAGGCCTGGTATTTTAATTAAAATATACTAAAATATAATTAAAGTTATTAATTATAAAAAAATAAGGTTATCCCGGCCGCGGGAAGCTAAAATATATTAAAAAATAAAATAAGTTAATATATTAAAAATAAAAAAATTAATATTTAATATATTATAAAGCTTATATAAGTAATTAAAAACCTTAAACCATGCTAACTAGGGTTATATTTAAGGGTAAGTAAGTTTAATAATTTTTTAAAATACTATTTTTAGCTAGTAAGGCTATAAAAAAATTATATTAATAATTTAATTAAATAAGTAAATTTATAAGCCTAATTTATATAAAAAAATTTTTATTACTACCTTTACCTTATATAAACTAGGCCCCTTAAAATAATAATTATACTTTTAAATATTTACGCCCACTTTACTAGTAAAAAAGGGGTTATAAAAATAATAAAAAAGGTAAAAATAATAAGTTAATTAAGGGTAAAATACTACTAGGGGTGCTAGATATAGGCTAAGCTATATTTAATTTAGGAATTAAAGTGCCTAAAATTTAGGTATTAAAAAGCTTAAATAAAGTTAAACTAGCCTAAAAAACTACTAAAGCTAGTAAAAGGTAATTATAAAAGGCTAACTAGGGGTAAAATATTATTAAAAATACTAAATATAAGCTAAGTAGTATTTAATTTAGGGATTAAGGTACCTAAAAATTTAGGTATTAAAAAGCTTAAATAAAGCTAAACTAGCCTAAAAAACTGCTAAAATTAGCGGGGATGGTAGTATAAAAAAATAAAAAAATATACCTAATTATATACCACTAGGGGCGCTAAATATAAATTAAGCAGGAATAACTTTAAAAATTATAGTGCCTAAATAAAGCTAAACTAGCCTAAAAATTTAAAAATTAAAAAGCTTAAATAAAGCTAAACTAGCCTAAAAAACTACTAAAGTTAGTAAAAATAATAATATAAAAAAATAAAAAAACATGCTTAATTATATACCGCTAGGGGCGCTAAATATAGGCTAAGTAAAAATAATTTTAGGAATTATAATACTTAAAAAAAGCTAAACTAGCTTAAAAAATTACTAGAGTTAGCAAAGATAATAATATAAAAAAATAAAAAAATATGCTTAATTATATACTACTAGGGGCGCTAAATATAAGCTAAGTAGGGATAATTTTAAAAATTATAATACCTAAATAAAGTTAAACTAGCCTAAAAAACTACTAGAGTTAGTAAAGATAGTAATATAAAGGAATAAAAAAATATACCTAATTATATATTACTAAGGGCGCTAAATATAGGCCAAGTAGTGCTTAAAAATCTAAAAATTAAAGCTAGTTATAAAGGGCTAACTAAAAGTAAAATATTATTAAAAGTAAAAGCTACTAAAGCTAGTATATAAAAAAAATAACATGCTTAAATATTTAAGGATTAAAAAGCCTAAATAAAGCTAAATAAGCCTAAAAAAACTACTAAAGTTAGTAAAAATAGTAGTATAAAAAAATAAAGGGATTAACATGCCTAAAAATCTAGGAATTAAATAGCCTAAATAAAGCTAAACTAGCCTAAAAAATTATAAAAAAGCTAGTAAAAAAGGTGGCTATAAAAAATTAACTAGGGATAAAATACTACTAAAAGTGCTAAATATAAGCTAAGTAGTATATAAAAATTTAAAAATTAAAGTTTTTAAATAATAGCTTAAAAAACTACTAAAGTTAGTATATAAAAAAAATTAAAGTGCCTAAAAATCTAGGAATTAAAGTGCCTAAATAATAGCCTAAAAAACTACTAGAGTTAGTATATAAAAAAAATTAAAGTACCTAAAAATTTAGGGATTAAAGTGCCTAAATAATAACCTAAAAAACCACCGAAGTTAATATATAAAAAGGATTAGTATACCTAAAAAGTTACTAAAGTTAGCGCATAAAGGGGATTAACATGCCTAAAAAACTAGGAATTAAAAAGCCTAAAAAACCACTAAAATTAGTATATAAAAGGAAATAAAGTATATTAAATAAAGCCAGGCAAATATAATAATATAAAAAAATAAAAAAGCATGCCTAATTATAATTAAAGCTAAAGTATTACTAATTAGTTAAATAAAAAAAGGCCTAACAAAAGGTATAAAATTATAAAAATAAAAAAAGATGCTAAAGATAGTACACGGGGGCAGAAGGCAAAAGGCAGAACAGGAAGGCAAAAACTAATGATTAAGCCGGAACATCCAGAAATATGGGAGGGGAAATGAGTCTGATGTTCTAGTACCTACCTTACTGCAAACAAATGAGTCTAACCGGTGTAGGTCCCCGGCCTCCAACTGTCTCCACTCCAGTAGGCATTCAATCGAACTCCATCGCGATAAGACCTTGGTTGATGATAATGTTTTGGAGTTACGGATGCCTCAGGCAGAAATTAGTTATGTAAGATTAGGATAAGAATTAAGGGGTAAATAAAACATAAGATTTCTTAGAATTTAAAATAAATAAAAATATAAGAGTTTAATAGTTAAATATAAAAAAATTTAAGCTATATTTATCCCTTTTTTTTTTATATTTTATTTTTTAATTAGGCCATAAAATCTAGCCAAAGTTAAAGGTTAATTTTTTTTTTATTTTTAAAAATTAATTAAAGTTATTTAACTAAGTTTACCACGGAGATTTAAGGAATCTTTACCTTTTATTTAACATACTTTTTAATACTTAAAAAAAATAAAAACATTAATACTAGGTATTAAAAATAGCTTTAATTTTAATAAAACTAAGTTAGTAAATAAATATTTTATAGCGCGGGTTATTAAAAAGTTTAGTAAGGCTATTTATTAGTTAATTTTTTATTTTTATTTAGTTAACTTTAATTTTTTTATTTTAACACTTCTCGCGAAGCCAGTAATAGTAAATATTAACATGTTAAAATTATATAGTAAATATAAAATTATTTAAGTTAAGTAATTATATAATTTAGGTATTATTATAAAAAAGGTGTAATTTAACCTTTAAATTAAACTTTATAGTATTAAAAAGTTTTTTTTATTATATAAGGTTTTTTGCTTTCTTAATAATAGTAAGTAATTTAGCTTTAATAATAAAAGTAATAACTATTTTTTATTTATAAGTATTTTAGTTAATTAAACCTTTAAATAGCTTTATAAGCTATTTATTAAAGCTTTATTAGTTAAAATTATTATTAAAGAAAGTGTTAAATACCATAGTAATAATTTTTTTAATATTAGCTAAGTATTTAATTTTTAGGTCCTTTATAATAATAAGATACTAAATAATATACTTAGTTATTTTAATATAAGTTTTAATAAGCTATATTATATGCTAAGCAAGCTTGCTGGCCGCTTTAAAGGTATTAAGGCGTGTTATTATAGTAGGATAAAAAAATAAGCTAATAAGTTATTAGTATAAGAAAATATCTTACTTTATAGGTGTATAATTTAAAAGCGTAGGCATTAGTTTTTTAATAAGTAAAAGTATTTTTAATATTTTACTTGGTGCTGTAAGGTTATATTTAGCCTGTAAATTATTAATATAGGAATCTTAAAATAACTAGATTTTTTAATTATAATAATTATAAATAATTTTAATATTTAGAAACCACTTTACTTTGCCAAGATTTTATAATTTATATATATATTTTATATATTTAATAAAGTTAGCAGCCTTTTTCTTGGCTTTAGCTAATCTCTTACTTATAATAAGTATATTATTAATAAAAAAAATAACTATAAAATACTTTATAATAAAAAGGCAAGGCTCTTCCAGCACTAGCTTAAAGCTATATTTAAAAAGTATTAAAAATATCTTTTTTTATTAAATACATGGTAATTATTTAAGGCCATATAAGGGTTAATTTAACTTAAATACTCTATTTTTAACGCGCCAGGGGCCTGGTAGTATTTTAATATATATTTTTTTATTTATAAAGCTTTAAATAAAGGCGTTAATAATATTTAATTAAATAATATTAAGGTTAAAATAAGCAACAAGCGCTATTATAAGTTAAAATAATTAAGTAATAAAAGTTACTATTATAATATTAGTATAGTTACTAGGTTAAAAATCTTTTTTAGTATAAAAACATGCTTTAAATTTATTTAAATAGCTAGCGGTGTTAAATTTATATTTAAATACCTATGTAAGTAATATAATAATCTTGCCTTTTAATATAAAAATAATTTTAAAAGTATGGAGTTCTTTAAAAGTACTAAATTTAACTTTAGCAGCCTTTATAAATTAGTTCTTATATAAATACTTTATAAGTTTTACCTAGTTCTTTAGTTTTTTTTAAAGCTAATTTTTATAAATAACTTTGCCTAGTGCCTTTTATAATAGTCCGGGAGGCTTAAAAATTACTAAGTAAAAAAAAATATAGTATTTAGTAAAGTCTTTTACTAGCTAGTAAAAAAGTTTAGTATAAAAAATTTTAAAAAAGGCCTTTATCTTAGGCGGTTTTTATTTATAAAATTTTTTAAATCTTGCTTTTAGTACAGGTAATTATATTAGGCCTTTTTATTTAATTTAACCTGTGTAATTAAAAGTCTAGGATTAGGATTTTATTTCCCTTTTTTTATATTAATTTTATATGGTTTTAGGTTGGATTCTTTGGGAAAAAGTAGTGTTAATATTTTTTTTTTATTATTATTTTTATTTATATTATTTTTTGGTTATAAGAGCCCTCTAGCGCTATTATTTTTAAAGTTAAGTATTTTTTTATTTTTCTTGCTTTTTACTACCTAGTTAGATGTTATTAAAATAGTTTTATAATTATTATAAATTTAAAAGCTTTAATTAGCTGTAGTGCTTGCTAAGCTTAGGCTAGTAATAAAAATAAGTAAAATTATAGGGTTTTTATTATTATATAATATTAAATTACTAGGTAAGTTAAAAATAGCTTTATTTTAAGTATTAATTTTAGTATAAGGTCTATTATTTTTAACCTTTTTATTTTTACCTATTTTTATATTATTGGGCTTGGGAGTAGGCTTATTTTTATTATTAAGTTTAAAAAAATTATTTTTAAAGTTAATAAGAAATAGTATATTAACTAGTTTTTTTTTTTTTTTTTTATTAACATGTGCTAAAATAGCGTATTTTAAACTAGCTATATAAATTAAATTATTTTTATTATAGGTTCTTGCCTTGTTAAATACTATATTTTTTACTTAAATAACTAAATATTATATAGCTTTAGCACAAGGGTTCCAGATTTTTTAAATATTATAAGCTTTTTTATATTTATAAAAATATTTAATAGCTGCTCTTGGCTTTATTTTATAAAAGTTAGGGATTTTTAATTATTAATAAGTAAGTAATCTAAACTTAAAAATATTAGCTATATTTACTAGGCAAGTATTACTTATTAGTGCTTAAAACTTTTAAAGTAGTATAAATTATTTATTTTTCTTATTTTTTATAGGCATGTAATTTAGTATATAAATAAACACCTTTATAACTTTAAATATAAGATTTTAGGGTATATTAATAGTTAATAAAAGCACTCTAGCTTTTTATAAAATAATTTTTTTTAATTACTTACTTGCGCTGTTTTATTTAGGCATATTAAAAATAGTAATTTTAAAGGCTAAACCTTATTATTTTTTAATAAATTTAAAGTTATTTAAGAGCTGTAATATCTTATTATTTATATAAAAAAATTAAATATAAAGGCTAAATTATTTAAAGGTATAGGTATTAAGTAATTAAACAGCATGCTGGTAATTATTTTTTTTAGCATGTAGTATTATTCACCTTATTTAGGTAGTATTATTTAAAAAATAAAAGGTGTATTTTATATTATTTTAAAATGCTTTAAAAGTAAGAATATTAAAATAAATCCTTTTAAAGGGTTGGGTTACTTTAGTTAATTTAATTTATAATATTTACTTAGGGAATTATAAGAGTTTGCATGGCGTGTAAAGTAGTTTTTTTTCTTACTTTTTATTAAAAAGCTAAGGCGCTGGATTAATTTATATACTAATTATAAATATTAAGAGTTTAAATACTATATTAGTATTAAAATAGCCTATATGCTTATACTAAATTTTTAGGCTTTTTAATAATATTTTTAAAGTTATAAAGTATTAAATTTTTATTTTTATTATGGTGTAAAAGGCCTTAATCTCTTTATTATTATTAATATTAAATTTCTTGTAGTAAAGTGTGTATAATTTATAATATTATTTAAGTATATAAAAGTTTATTTTTTTTAAGTTTTTAAGAGTCCTTTTATAACCACTAAAATATAGATTTACTAACATAGCTTTATTAAGGAATATAATAGTAGTATAAAAGCCGGGAATATAAGCGTAATTTTTAAGCTTTAAAAGCCTTTTTAAGCTATTTAATTTCTTATAAAAAACGCGGAGTATACTAAACTTTTTAATCTTATTAATAGTATTATTAATAAAAATAATATTATTTTTAAAGGCGTCGTGGATGTTAATTATTTTAGTAAGGTTATTAATAACATGTATAAAAAATCTAGAGTTAGTAATAACACTTTTATATAGGCTATATTATAAGTTATTAAATAATAAATAGGTAATTATTATTATAACTTTCTTTAGGTCTTTAAAATTATTTTTTTTAACCTTAATTTTAAATATTATAGTATTAAATCTAAATTTTTTAAAGGTGCTTAGTACTTTTTTTTTAATAGTTAAATCCTGTATATTTTCCTTTACTTTTTACAAAGTTTTTTTTTAAGGCTCCTAATTTTTTAAAGCTCTTTTAGTGTTAAAATACTAGTAAGAAATAATAAAATACAGGTGGCTATATACTAGGTATATTAGCTTTAATTTATTATCTTTATTTTTATTATTTTTTTTAAATTTCTTATTATTTTTAATGTTTTTATTTTTTTTATTTACTAAGTTATTTTTTTTAAGCATGGTAAAGGTACTATTTATTAGCTATTATCTAGATTTACTATATATAGTATAAACAGCCTAAAGCATATAAAATACTTTAAACTTTTTAACAGCGTTAATAAAGTTCTTTTTTTTTTTAAAAAAAATGGCCATGTAAAGCCTTTAACTAAACTTTTTATTAATAATTATAGTGGTATATATAAAGTTTTAAAGTATGTTAGTATTTTAATTACTAGTAAAAATATTAAACTTTTTAGCTTTAGTAAATATACCAACCTAGTAATTACATTAATTATTAATTTACTTTTTAATAAAAAGGCCTTAGTAAATAACTACCTTTTTTTATTTTACCTTAATTTTTGTTTAGCGGGCAATATTAGATTATATATAATATTTTATAAAAAGTTAAAGTATTACACGCGGATATTTTTAGCTATATAAAAGTTATTAATAAAAGCTAGATATAGTTAAAGTTATATAAGCTATTATTATACTTAGTAAAGCTTTATATTTCTTTTTTTAAGTAAGATATTTTTTTATAATAATATAAAATCTGCCTTGTTTATTAGCTATTAAATAACTTATTTAAAGTTTACCTTTTTTAAAAATATTAAAGTAATAATTTTTAAGGATTGGCCTTGGGCCAACAGGAATAAGTAATAAGTTTTTATTATTAACTAAAAAATTAATATAATTTTATATTATAAGGCCTATAATTATTAATTTAATAATTTAATACCATGGGTGTTATATATTAGGGCTATTTAAAGTAATAATATTAAACTAGGTATTTATAAATAGGAATTAAAGGTTTTTTATAATATATTATATAGTAAACAAGGAGAACTCTAGGAGTTTAGATTTAAATAATAAATAGTTTTAAAAATAATTATATAAATAATATTTAAAAAAGTAAAGTATAAGCCGGGCTTATAACTTTTAAAGTTATAAATACCTTAGGTAAAAATTAGTTATATAAGATTAGAATAAAAATTAAGAAGTAAATAAAATATAAAATTTCTTAGGATTTAAAATAAATAAAAATATAAGAGTTTAATAGCTAAATATAAAAAAATTTAAGCTATATTTATTCCTTTTTTTCTTTATATTTTATTTCCTAATTAGGCCGTGAGATCCGGCCAAAGTTAAAGGTCAATTCTTTTCCTATCTTTGGAGGTTAGTTAAAGTCATCCGACTGAGTTTGCCGCGGAGATCCAAGGGATCTCCACCTCTCGTCCGACATAATGACAATGACATGACAGGCCGATAGCGTGGACCCTGTACTCCGTAAAGATGCCGCAGGGCGCAGAATGTCGAGAGAAGGCGTTGTTTGTTGATGTTGCGAGAAGGCGTCCCCGCCTTTTTATCTTCTGCAGCTGCCCCTCTCTCTCTCTCTCTCTCCAACTCTTCTCAACACACAACCTTCCCTTCTCAACTCCTCAATCCATTCAATCAATCGATTACCAAAATGTCCCTCTCACCCTACAAGCTCCTAACCTTCGACGTCTACGGCACGCTCGTCGACTGGGAATCCGGCATCATCGCCGCGCTGGCCCCCTCACTCTCCAAATCCCCCTCCCCAACCAACAATCCGACGCGCTCCCAAATCCTCCACGCCTACCACGATCTCGAGCGAGCCCAACAAACCAAAACCCCATCCATGCTCTACTGCGACGTCCTCGCCACAATCCACGCCCCGCTCTGCGAAAAACTCAACCTCCCGCCCCCCAGCGCCTCCGAATCCCGCGCATTCGGCGAGTCGATTGGAAACTGGCCGGCGTTCCCGGATACAGTGGGCGCATTGCAAAGATTAAAGAAGAAATACAGACTCGTTGTGTTGTCGAATGTCGACCGGGAGTCCTTCGCCAAGACGAACGCGGGCAGTTTAGAGGGGTTCGAGTTCGATGCGGTTATCACGGCGCAGGATGTAGGCTCTTACAAGCCGGATCTGGCGAACTTTGAGTTCATGCTCGGGGCTGTGAAGGAACGCTTTGGGGTTGAGCGGGGGGAGGTGCTCCAGACGGCGCAGAGCCAGTTCCATGATCATCATCCCGCGCAGAAGGTTGGGATTAGGAGTGTGTGGATTGAGAGGCCTGGGGCGATTATGGGGAATCTGGAGGAGAATGTGTTTGATTGGAGATTTGAGACGTTGGGGGGGATGGCGGATGCGGTTGAGGCTGAGGGTGAGGCTGAGTAGGGGCTCTTATATAGGACATAGAAGTTGATAACGGGATCAAACGATGAAAAACGATTGTGATTGCTATTACATGGCCATGAACAACCTCAAGTACTTGTGGGTATTACGGGCATAGGGCTGAGCATAGTCATAGCCCCAAAAGAAGGCATCCAATAACGCCTCGTTGACGACGTGACTGTCGTGCATGGCAAGAGCAAAAGAAAATACCCAGGGCTGGCAGGCCTCCCCTGCTGAACTAACGCCGCTCAAGACAACCAGACCAAGCAGGCCATCTCATTCCAGTCTGATGTTTCTCTCCTAGACGTCCAGGTCCGTCTGTCGCTGGCTCCTTCAAGGCCGTCACACCCGCGACGACGCACAACACCAACCAAACACGCGCCTGTCCTTCACATCCACAGGTACGGTACACCTAAACCTTCACCGGCCCATGGACCACCGGACTCGGAGCAGACCCCGTCATAGGAAGCACCTGCACGGGCCCGGACGCAGGGTACGCCGCGGCATCATCCCTGCCCAGATCCTCAGCAGCGACAAGGAGCGCGGCAACAAACGCAACGGCGTAGAACAGCCTGCTCAGGAAGACCTGCGCGTCGCCGGAGCGCTCAAAGTACTCCCACGAGCGGAACGCATCGCCGTAGTTCGTGTCGGCGAAGCCGCCCATGAGCACGAGGGTCAGGGTTAGTGTTGAGAGGGCGAGGGTGGGAATTAGGAGGGGGAGTTTCTGCACGAACGTCAGCCATATCATAATATAAATGGGGAAGGGCAGGGAATGGGAATGACATACGCCTCGTCGTAAACTCTCCTTCTTCACCAGCGCAAACCCCATATTCGCGACGCCCAGCAGCGCAGCCAGGAACAGGAAGACGTAGTACGTCATGCTGAGGTTGCGAGCCGACCGGACGAGGTCGATGTCGATGGTGTCGCCTGTGCGGTAGAGCGAGTCCTGGATGTGGCTGTAGACGGCGAGGCTGACGAGGAGGAAGAGGCCCGTGAGGCCGAGCCAGGCGGAGTGCACGTAGAGGGTGAGGGTTGCGAATTTGTGAGCTTTGGCGTCGCCGCTGCTGCTGCCGCTGCGTTGGAGGTCCAGGCAGATGGGGAGGAGGACGGCGATCATCAAGAGGAAGATGGAGATGCTGTTGAACCATGCGGTGGCTGTTGCGGCCTGCTGGTACTTGTCGTAGCGCATGATGACGCATTCGGTTAGGATGAGGGTTAGGGTGTCGATGAAGAGGTACCTAGACGACTACTTAGTGCCCAGCTAAGGTTGTAAGGTTGGGGGACATACAAGATAGCGAGGAAGATGGACACCGGGAACAAGAGCCACTTTGCAAAACTAGAACCTGCGCCTGCGCTGCTCTTCTTCATCTTGAGCAGGCGGAGCACGGTGAAGACGGCAATGGCGATGAACGCGACCAGGAAGATCACGTCAAACGCGAGATCGACTCGTGGTCCTGTGGTCTTGAATGCGACCTCCGACGCGCACGAGGAGCTGGTTCCCTGGACGGAGTAGTCGCTGCCCAGCGCACCGAGACTAGTAGAGCTAGAGCTGGAGCTCGAGGTTGTGCCGTCGCTGGCATCATCAATCCAGTCAGAGACGGTCGAAGTAGGCTCTGAGGCGGAGCTCGTCGAGGTGGACAGGTCGGACCAATCGATGTCCAGGTCTTCGTCGAGACCGTAGTCCGACAGGTCGATGTCGTCCAGGTCATCGAGGTAGTCTTCCACGGTAGACATGGTGGGTTACTTTGTCCTGGGTGGTTGAAACGAGACGGGAGGAATTGGAATTGCCGGGAAGATTGGGTCAATAGAGACAAGACTTTTCACCAGGTCAATGGTGCCATTTGTATGCTCCAGCTCCCAGGCTGCTTTTGGCGCATCTTCAGCCCAAAACGCCATCGACCAGGGAGCTCGTATACAGCAATTCGTCCCGACGATCTTCTTGATGTCGTTGGTTCGTGGACCAGCACCGCAATACGAGGTTTTAAATAGCGTCCTTCTTCTTGGCCACGAGGCCGAGGAATCAAAAGCATTCTGAGCAGAGCCCTTAGCCGCTAGTGGCTTCAGATCGTATTCGACCTTTGTTTGCTGGCGAGGCTCGCGAGGCTTGTGTCACACTGTGCAACGGTGCATCTTGCTGGATTGGAGGCGCCCATAGCGCTTTTTGCCTCGCTTGACCTGCTGCAGGAACAGGGTGCGCCACGAGGTTCCTTTCATTTCCCCACGCGCCGGGCTGTCAGGGTCTGTTCAGCTCTCAATACTGTCATCCAGGCCCCGTCCGTTGAAGCGCAGCAGAGTGCAGGCGAGTAGCAAGGTATGGTTTTGCACTTGTCCCACCCCGCAAATTTGAGCAAGTGGAATTCATCCTGGGCGTTGACTCACTTCTAGGAAGCTTGTCGAATCAGCCTTCGTTGAGACATCAGGAACTTGGTCTCGAGCTGTCCTCGTATCGCCAAACCATATCCGGGTTCTCGGCGGCATGCCACGGCCTCGTATGCTGCAGGAAGACGGCCACGGCGAGACTGGTCGTCACAAGCTCAAGACCTTGAACTTGAGGCCAGCCCACATCTGGCATCTGTAGACGCGAAGATCAATAGTGAGTCTGAGGTTTACTCATCGTTGCCTGAGTTTTGGTCGATCTGAGCAATGACTGTAGAATAAGCACATCAGGGGTTGGCAACAGAGTAATTCTCAGTTAAGTGAACGTCCACTCAATGTCCACGGGATTGTCAGGCAGTGATGCTGAATAGGATGCACCGGGATACAAAGAATCAGCGCTTGCTCGTACACTGTGAAACTCGGAGGCTAAAGCAGGGGCGAGTCATGCCTGGGGAAGGCAGACTTGGATGGCTTGATCTAAGTTTGCTCAGGCTCGACGAAGGATCCTTGCTTGGGACGGCAGGTAAGGCTGAATGAGCATCGAGAGGAGCTCCAGTCAAGATCTGTGTAGAGGTTCATGGAAAATAACTGGGAGTGGCTTGAAACATGGTTCGCTTTAGATGTTTCTCAGGTGTGCTTGTTGGGTCCTATAATAACTGGGTAAGGCATCCACAGTGTATGGGCAGTTGTGATAACCAGGTCGTTAAGACCTAGGAAAGCAGCAATTATCCTGGCCATTTCCAGATACCCATCTTCAGCCCTGCAGCCCAGCCAGGCTCAGTCTCAGTCTCACGCAGACCAATCCGTCGTAGCCCCAATCTCCTCCCCACCAACCGGCAAAAGGAAATCGCTGGCCTCAATCGTGCCATCATCATTCCTCTCTCCCTGGACAAGACCAACATCAACACTCACAAAACTGCCATCATCCCAATCCTCCCCTCCATCCCACGAGTTGCCCTCCGAGATCTGCTCATCACTAAGCGAGGTCGGACTCTCCCCATTCGACGCCGCAACGTTCCCCTCGAGCGTCGCGACCGCGGTCCCGAATTTAAAGCCTACCTTGGCGTTATCCCACGCTGTGTTGCGGGTGAGCACGAAGTTGCCCGGCTGCGAGTTATCGGTGAACCCGTCTTTGGCGTTGTCGAAGGCGATGCTGTTCGTGATGATGTGGTTTGCCGGGCCGATGTCTGCGTCGTCGCCGCCGCCCAGCTTGAAGCCGTTGCCGTCGCCTTCGAAGGGGGTGAAGCCCCATCTTTACAGGTTAGGGAGAGTTCATGAATGGTGTGGCTGGCTATTTACCGGTTGAAGCCGTTGCCCCATGCGATTGTGTCTTCGATCGTCACGGCGGACTTGAACTCCCTTTTCTAGTTAGATGGATTGGATTGACACGGGAGATAGCATACCAGAGATCCAGCCCGTCGTCGACGTTGTTCCAGAGCCGGGCACCGCGGAGGATGTTGCCCTCGCCGGAACCCTCTTTGCAGGCAAACCCATCGGCGCTTTCGCCGTTCTTGCGGGGATCACGGTTTCCGTAGGAGTCGAGGTACAGGACGAGGTTGTTCGACGATGCGCCTTGCAGCTGGAAGCCTGGACGGGTCAGCGTCGATATTTGGAAGAATCAGCGATGTATGCACCAGTCTCGTAGTTGTCTCGTGTGGTCAACCGCTCGTAATGGTTGTTTGATGCGTCTCGCGCATAGACACCATACGGCCCGTTGATCAGCTCGAGGTCATAGAACTCCCAGTAATCCGCATCTTGTATATGCAGGATCCCGCGGTCTGAATTGCCAAGGGACGCATCTAGGTCTGCCGGTGTTCTAATCCATGTTTAGCTGTGTCCGTTCTCCGGATTCTGCACCTACCCCGGCAGTTCTTCGCCGTCGATAATCACCGACTCTCCACCATAAGCACGGAGCACGTACGGCGCGGAAGCCGTGCCGCTTTTGGTAATCTGGATGTTTGTCGTCGGGGTGTACGTCCCGCCACGCAGATAGATCGTTGATCCGGCCGTGGCCTCATCGACGGCTAGCTGGATAGACTGGAAAGGCGCATCGATTGTCCCCGCGGCATCGTCCGAGCCATCAGGCGAAACGTAGATATCCGCCGCAAGGACCGCGGGGAGAACAGCGGCAACGAGCCAGATCGATTTTCCCATGACGGCAGTGGACCTGAGCTTCTGAAGGCAAGTTTGGGATCGACTCCAGTACTTATGCAGAATCGACACACGGCATTACCTCCCATTGTTGGAAAATCACCCTGATAACACGGGATATTCGTGCTCGGCCAAGCCTGCAGAGGCCACCACCGTTTCATCTTGATTCCCGTTCGCATGCCGATCTGCTTGGCTCCTGTGAAGAACTCGGTCCCTGGCCATGGCCCTAGCCCTGTTCTCCATACTCTCCCAGCGCTCGCGCCAGGAGCTCAGGGTACCATCTCCGCCCGACATCCTGATGGCTGATAATACGATGAATGAGCGTTCCCTCGCCAGTGCGACCGCGGAATATCTCATTAAACGTAGCCTCCGCATCCGACCGCGCTTTCCCATCGCCAACCAACTCCTTAATATGCTCCGGAAACTCCAACGAGATATCCTTAACCGCCAAATCCAAGCCCATCCCCTGGAAGACCGGGATTGAGAACCGCGGCCCCAGCGGCTCCCCATCCGCATCAACATAATTCGACGGCGCAAGATTCACCCGGTGTGTCGTCGCCGTACAGACGCCCCGCGTGATGGCCTCCAAGGCGCGCCCGATATTAACAACCAGCGAGCCCTCGATTGGTGGAGCGGGGACCCAACCCCCGGATTTATTCTGCACCTCCAGGCCGTGATGGGGTGTAGCCTGCAGGAGGAACGTCAGGAACTCCGAGTCCTTATGGGGTCCGACGCCCTGGGACTCGGCGTCGCTGGGTGGTGGCGGGTACTTGATTAATTTCATCTTCTGCTGCACGGGGGAGTCGAAGAATTGCTTCAGTGCTGACGAGGGCAGATCCAGGGCCTCGGCGATGAGAAGCTGGAAATTCTCCGCCACTGGGCTCAGCTCGCCCAAGTATGCTTCGACGGATTGGCGGAATCCGGGGATTGCGTTCTCGTCGGGCCACTGGCGATATTAGCTGCAGTCACTTTGTGAGGAGGGTGGTAATACCTGATTTGGGCCGCGAATATTCCTATACAGGGGCTCCTCTGGCCCGGGCGCTGGTAACTCCGTCGCAAACTAACGTCAGTTAGTACCTACGTCGAGGGATCTGAATTCGTACTCCGTAAGGGTCGACGTACATCGAATTGCTCGCGGTAGTCCTGCTTCCGGGCAGTGATCTCGGCCCCGAGTCGCGAGTAGCCGAGAAAGTGCTTGCTGTTCACCATCTCAATTTCAAGCTTCTTCTCCAGCGGGAGGTCGAAGAGTGCTTTGCACTTTTTGACGAGGCCGTGTCTGATTTCCGGCGCGATGGGCGCGTTGATGAGGTAGAAGAAGCCCACGTTGATCAGAGCATTGCGGAGGTCGGCGAGGAAGGCTGGCTTGTCGGATGCAGTCAAGGAATAGTCAAGGAGGGGAATCGCCGTGAAGCAATTGGATTGGATGGCCATCTTGATAAGTCGGATGATAATAATCGGCCTGGCAGAGGGTGAGATGGCCAGATGAGTTGAGTTGTGTTTTGGCGGGGTCAACGATCTGGCCGTTTCGTCATTCCCCCGGACTTCACGCGACGCCTCCCTGTGCTCGGCTCAAATAGGACTATTATTATTAGGACCTATTAACTCTTTGGGACATTTCTCCAAGCTGGTAAGAGAGCATCAACAGGGTCGTATCAGCGAGATGAATGAAAAAAAGAAAAAAAAAAAAAAAAAAAAGGTTGGGTGAAAATGGGGTGAGCCGGGATTGAACCGGCGACCTCTAGATAGAATGACTGGAGTTGGACTTCAGTCTAGCGCTACTCCCAACTGACCTATCGCCCCATTTAATGAATTTCGACAAAAAGTCGAAAAAACTGAAAAAAGATGGGATGATCCGGGATCGAACCGGAGACCTCCAGATACCTTGAATGAAGTTGTTCTTCAGTCTGGCGCTCTGCCAACTGAGCTATCGCCCCATTTAATAAATCTCAAGTCACTTAATTAACTTGGAGCCCATGGCGCTGCTGGGCGATGCGGCGCATCCGATACTCCAACGTAAGCTTTTACCCGTATCTACCTGTCACTATGGATGCTTACACTGGGGGCTCTACACCTCTGTACGTAGGGAGCGGGGGGCGCAGCAGAAAAGCAGAGAACAAAGAGTGCATTAGGCCCATCTCACCCCAGGTGAACAGAACAATGAGAACCAACAAAACGTTGCGCAGCAGCATAGGAAGAGTCAATGATCCAAATCAGACTTTGGGCTTCTTTGTCCGTCGCCGTTCGTCATCGGACATCTTGTCCGCAATGAGAGCCTCAGCCTTTGCGACAAGCACGATCTCCTCCTCCACTTCGTCCTCATTAATGGTCCGAAAGACGTATGGTCGCGTCAGCCCTAGCACGCGATGCCCGTCTTTCGGGACGCTGTCGTAATCAACCTGCATGATATCCGCCGAGAAGCCCATGCCAATGTCCCCAAGGGTGTGGAAATTAAGGCGTGGGATCTGAGCAATCATATCAACAGCGGACTGAGATATCTGCTGCAGCACCATAGTAAAGGCGTGCAGTCTTTGGGCCGGGTCCTTAACAGGGCTAAGAAGACTAAGAAGGGCCTTGTTGGACAAAAGGTCGGCCGCGAGGGCCTTGCATCTGGCGTCACGGCGAGCCTTGATGGCCTTTCCAAGCGTATAGTCGTCGGTCTGGGCGATGCGGACGGAATTGCAGAGGCGCGTTGTGATGGATCGCCAGACCTGCGCGTACTCCATTCCGACTGCATCTGCGTCAGTAACTGCAAGATGCACAGGACCATAGTCACTTGCCTTTCTCGAACTTGGACAGGAGCGTTTCCAGTGCAACTCCCAACGCGGACGGGCCATCCCAAGCACTCTCATCCGAGTCGGCCTCGTCGGCATTCTCGGCAAGATACCAAAAGGGATGTCGGAACATGATGTCAATAACAGTCTTGTTCAGGAACGCCTCCACCAGGGCCTTGCCCAAGCGGGCCTGTAGCCCGGGCTGCAGGCGGGCGTGGATGCTGTCCAGGTCTTCCTGCACCAGCCAGCCCTCCAACGACGCAACCACCTGCTGCTTCTGGCGCTTGGACAGGACGGCAATGTCGTCAATGGCGAAGTTCTGGGCCAAGTTCCAAGTGAGGCCAAAGTTAGCCCCGAATTCAAATGGGAAGTGGTGCGGCAGGATGATGGACCACTCGAAGAAGTCGCCTTCTAACCAGTCCGCCGTGCGGATGGTGTTGCGCACATAGATCTCCAGATCACGCACTCGCTCCTTCAGGCATTTCACCTGGTTCTCCAAGCTCTCGCCAGTCTCGTTGTAGAAGTAATTGAGGATGCCGTATTGGCCGTGGGGATCGGGCTCGAGCTCGGTCTTGAAAAGGGCGGCGACCTGCTTTGAAGCCTTGTCTTTGGCTTTCTGTCGCTTCATAATCGCAGGAGGAGACTACGGAGAAACAGCGGTTAGCAGTAGGACAGCAAGGTGCGCGAGAGATGCCTACCTTGTTGCTCTTTGACGCGCGCTTTCCCTTTGGGCGGCCCATGTTGGCGAGAAAAGGTCACAACACAGAGCAGGAAAACGCGACCGGGAGGGAGAGAAGGGTGTGAGAAGAACGAGTGAGCGATGGAGGAAAAAGTGGGCGATGGCCAGGTGTAAGGAAGCTGGAGGAAGAGCAGTCCTTGTCCGAGACATGGCCATTTGTCTGTCGAGACAGGGGGGCGATAACACGGATGACAGAAAGCACCCTTTGTCCCGGTCGCTGCAGCCTGCAAGAGACTCAGAAAGCGGAATCAGTCCATTCAAGCGGCTTGATGCCATCATCGCGCCAGCTCTTTCCGTCGCCGCTTTGTTTCCTTTTCTCTCCTGGTCCAGGAGCCAGGGCACCGTCTGACGGCCACATCCCATGCATTGAAGGATCCAGCAGGAACCATGGTTTGCCCAGCCACAAATCTCCAGCGGGAATGGCTTGCTAGATTAGCAGAGCCCAGCCATGCAGAAGATTGTTTTGGTCGGGGGCTTGGCCGCCTCTCACTATGTCCGTGAGCACTTGGTGAACACCTTCACTGTGCCTGGGAAGGTGTCGGTCATGGTTCCGGACAAGCCGTACGCAGCCCTTTGCCTGTTTCTTCAGGAAACTAACCCTTGTCTAGCCATCTGGCGGTTGCCATCGGCGGTGCGTTGCGGGCTCTCTCAGAGCCCACCCAGGCGACGGTCACCTCGCAATTGCATTACGGGTTTGGCGACGCTGATGGCAATGCGACGTGGATACTGAACAAGGCAAGCAGCCAGGGCGACCCTCTTCTATTCCACTGAGCTGACAGGCTCCACCAACAGGGGACACGATACAGTCAAGGCTATGAGCACTACGTGCAACTTTGGACAGCCTTCCCCGGAGGAACAGCAATTACTCTTCCGGTGTACATGTGCCGGCAAGCAACCGCGCCGCAGCAGGTGTCGAACGAGTGTACGTCCATCTGCCGAAGTTGCTGGAGAGACTCGCTAACCATGCTTTTTGCGTAGTTGTCCAGGTCGCCACGTCGATTTTCCTGGACCCCCAGGACTGATTATGGTGGCAGCTTCGCTTCTCCTCCAGTCTGTCACCATCCGAGGAGCATTCTAGCAGTTGTTCAGCCTGATTTGTATCCATCTATCCAATGATCGATCGTCCCTCTGCAAATGGCGCTCTCGTCCGACATTGGACGCGCTCCAAGATGAGTGTATGAGGGCCTGCAATTACCGCACTGATGTTATCACTGCAGCCTTGCAGGCCATACAAATTCTTGATGCCCCATGACTATCCCTCGTCCTAAGCTTCATTGATATCGGAGAATCTTACAGCTGGAAGTTGTGCACTCGGGCTCTTCAGCTGGATGCAGGCCATTCCTTGGCATGTATACTCCGCCACGTCAGCATGGAGGGGCTTGTATATAACCACCGCTATCAGCTGGGATCAGATCTGTCTTTAATGCCGGATGCCGTGATCCTCGAGACTGTCTATCGAAGAGTTTTCGACCATGGCCGGTCCGGTTCAGCCCACCAAACGTGACTCAAATGGCTCCCAAGACAAGAACAGTGCGCTCGCGCAAAGATGGAGCGTGGAGGTATGGTCGGAGAGAATAACAAGTCAACAATCAGTCCAGATATCGCGGGACAAGTTACAAAAGAGGGTTGACGCCTTTCTCGCCCATGCCAGTGTTCAAGAGAACGATGAGCTCGAGCGGAGTCGGCAACGGCTGATGGACATGATCAAGGAGGCTCAGACGGCCAGCAAAGAGGCTAATCCCGAGGCAAAGGAAGGATCCTTCAGGGCGAAGCTCCAGCAAGGCTTGACTTCAACGTCCGAAGCAGTGTACCGCTATTCGCAGATTCTCGACCCCATGATGGCTCAGGCGCCTGGGTACGTTTCGTTGGCGTACGGCGGTATAAAAATCATTCTCACGGCGCAGATCAATTACCAGGAGCTTAAGGAGAAGGTGACGGTATACCTGGAGCAGATTGCGACGAGGTTTGAACTCATCGATCACCTCACTGCTTATATTCCGACCAAGAATCTTGTCGCCCGCGTTGGACAGGCCTATAGTCTCTTTACGAAGTTTCTGTCCAAAGCAGTCAAGCACTACACGCGGAGTCGCATGAAAACCTATCTGAAGGCACTTTCAAGCCCATGGGAGCGGTTCCAAGAACTGGTGGATGCTATCGGACAGACGTTCGTGGACATCAAGGACATCGCTCAGTTTCACGGCCTGTTAGCTGGTCAGGTCAACCTGGAGGTGAGCCAGCGGACGTTGGCGTTGATGGAAAGGCAGGGTGAGAAGAGTGATACTAATACGGCCTTGCTGGAAGATGTTCTGTCGCAGTTGCATGCCATTTCGATCCAGTTCACCAAGGAGGAAGATATCCGTGAGACGGCATCGCTTGTTCGACAGCACGTCGATCAGGTCCAGGACGACCCAACGCTCTCACGATCGAAAGTGGAACCGACAGAGGATAAGACAGATGAGCACCAGTCCACGATGCTCGATCAACTCGGAGGGATCTTTGCTGATCTGAAGAACTACAACGAGGAAACGCAGCGCCGTAAGATCGCCATTGAAGAGGCGCCAGGCATGCAGAACCACCGATCGACGCAGCGCAATCTGCTACGGTCAGAGAAAGTCCTATCGTGGATTGAGTCCGATGTTTCGCAGCTCCTGTGGGTTGAAGGGAACAATGTCTTGCGGCGCTCCGACTTCAATGCGTGCTTTGCTATACCGCTGCTGGTGATGGGAGAAGGCAGCTTTGAGTCGACTCTCGTCCTTCGACACTTCTGCGGCGACTCAGGAATGGCAAGGAGGCCGAGTACGCTGGTCCAGGCTCTGCTTTACCAAGTCATCGAGCGGAATCCAAGCATCCTCCAGAAGAGGAAACATGCTTTTACGAGTGAGAGCGCACCAACCACTCAAAATCTTTGGAAACTGCTTGTCGAATGCCTGGAAATTGTCAGCGCGCAGTGCACTTTCATCATCATTGACAGCTTTGACCACCTGGATGCCGAGGACGCACACGAGGAAGGGGCGATGCTCGCACAGCTCAACGACCTCGTAAAGGACAAGACCAAGCTGGTGAAGGTGCTCCTTACCGCGTCTCTTGCCCAACCTCTGTCCACTCTTCCTGAGGAATACCAGGCTCTTACCATCCAGCGTTTCCCGCGGCCCGGTCTTCGTCGGAGCCTCTCAACAGCCATACTGGAGGATCAGGCCCAACTAATCTCGCACCAGATCATCGAGATACAGGAGAGAAGATGCAAGCTTGTCAGCTTTCACGAGATTCCCTTCCTTTACCCGTCCGGCACTGTGATATACCAGAAGAACGGCGACCACTGGCAAGCATTTGTCGTCGCAGAACTGAGTGGGATGGATCCGCAGCCTTTTGGGGACTTTGCGCCGTTGCAGATACGCGCTTGGTCTGTTGATCATAACGGGAAATACTTCACAAAGAAGTATCATAGCCTCACTATTGGTCGATTCAGCGGAAAACAAGAAATCACCAGGCTGAAGTTCATTCCGGCAGGGTACATGCCCGACGAAACTGCCGTCCGCAAGACCTTGGTCACTCGTGGCCGTAGATACTGGGAACTGGGAAGCACAGTGAGCTACAATCAGTTTGATGGGAAGCATGGGCCAGTTCGAATTGTCATTGACCAACAGCTCCGTCCTTTGGAAGAGACACCAACCGCGCAGGAGTTGGCAGATCAATTCCGACCAAGCGGTGCCCATGATTTGAAACCAGGGGTGCTGATAACATGTCCGCCTGGGGTCGCAGTCTTTCTTCTTCCGGAGCTGCGGTGGTCAACAATGGACGTCGATAAAATCAAGGAACTGGCAGTTGACGAGTACCGAGACCTCCGCAGTCTTATAGTTGATCCAGGGTATAAGGAGATTCTGAGGAGCTTCGTGGCCGGTCAAGGAGTCTCCGAGGGATATCCCAAGGGTGACGACCTTAGAGGACCCGCAACTGCCGGGACAACGGTTTTGCTACATGGAGCCCCAGGGACTGGGAAGACCTTTTCGGTCGAATGTCTTGCGGAATCGGTTCAAAGACCGCTACTGCGTCTAACCCATGCGACTCTTGGAGGATCTGTTCGCGAAGTGGCCAAAAGTCTCGAGGAATCATTCCATCTCTCCGACAGATGGGGCTGCATCATGCTGCTCGACGATGTCGATACCTTCCTCTCGACGCGCACACAAGACATGTCCCAGAACATCATGGCCACGCTCTTCATGCAGCTCACGGAGAAGCACAACGGCCTCCTCTTCCTCACCACCAATCGAGTCGGTGTTCTCGATGAAGCCTTCCAATCCCGGATCCACATGAAGCTCTACTACCCTAGATTTACGCTTGAGCAAGTCGAAGCTGTGCTCGAGCGCTCTTTGCGTGGGATCCAGGACCGATTCCACAGCACCGGGACAAAGTTCAGAGCCGAATATATCGAGATCATGGAGTTTATAAAGCGTGCTCGAGAGAATAAGGCAATGCAAAGCTTTAACGGACGAGACATCATAAACACCTGCGAGACTGCGCTTCTACTGGCTAAGCATGAGATCCGCGGGGACAATGGCCGTGGTTCAATCGATCCGGATGCTGTCCTCAGACTAAAGGCCTCGCATTTCGAGACGGCAATCAAAATCGCAACCGGATTTAACCATTATATGAAGGAAGTGAGGACGAGATCAGACTTCGACGCCAGTGCAGGGTATGCAGGGGCGAATACATTCTTGCCTGAGCGTTATAGTGGTGGTCCAGGGCTCCAGTCCAGCCAGGATCAAAATCAATACGCACAGTACAACATGCCGCATGAGATACCACCACACTTGGTAAGTCCCTACAGACAGCGTCCGATGCAACGGATGCAACACGAGCGAGACAATGACTACGGAGAAGGCGAGTAATCTGGAATTGATAGCCCGACAGCAGCGGAAACGGCAGGAGTTTTGTACCTTTTAAAAAGTAGAATGTGGAGTTGTGGATAACTTCATTGTTTTAAACAAAGAAGGTTATATAACAAAAAATAAGCCCTCTTCGCCATCCAATGGGGCGATAGCTCAGTTGGCAGAGCGCCAGACTGAAGAATAACTTCATTCAAGGTATCTGGAGGTCTCCGGTTCGATCCCGGATCATCCCATGTCTTTTTTGTTCCCCCTCTTCCCAATTAATGTGTATGTTGTTGGCTGCGTGCATCGTTTTTGACATCCTCCGAGTGGTATAATTATCTAGAACCTGCCTGATCCTTCCTCCTGTAAATAGTGAGCTTCGTCAATGTCCGCGCCTGCAGATTTTATCATGTTCTGTCTTGCTTAATGGCGCCACCTGTCCAGGCTTCGTGCTCCAACCTCAATACACAGACAGGGTTATTTATAGTTGAGCGGGTTTCTACCACCTGTTTGAGCCAACTTTAGCAACCTGTTTGTTTCCTTTTTTATCTACCCTGTCAAGTGAATGCTGCGAGTTCATGTCTTGTCCGCATTATTTAGAAAAGACTGCGTCTGAAATCATCCATGCTGCCTGCCGTATCTACTTCCCCGCCGCCTAGAACAACTTGGTCAAACCCCAGGTTCAATAATGTTATTAATAGTAGTCGGAGCAACGTCGAGAATGCCCCGTGTTCAAGAGTCAAGTGGACCATGTCCTAGGAGTCTATCCAAGCTCTTCCAAATTCTGGCTTAGATAACTACTGCCTTGACGTCTCTACTTGTTAACACGCCCTAATCAGGTTTTAGGTCGCAGAAGGGCGTACGCACTGCTGCCATGCATCCCAAGGGGAAGGAGACTAAGGGTTATTGGGATGAAAGCGCTGTAAGCCGCGTCTTTTGGGGTGAAGAGCCGAAGCTCCAATCCTTGAAGACATCTTATTCGACGACGACACTTCTGGAACATCGGGAAAAAGCTCTATAGTCTCGCTGGCTGAATTTCACCCGAGGACGACTTAAAGCAAACTTCTTAATCCAATGATGGATTTCCAAGAATGAAAAGCTGCATGTGTAAGGAAAAGTCACTGACAAAAGGCAAAAAAAAACTGAAAAAATTACATGGGATGATCCGGGATCGAACCGGAGACCTCCAGATACCGTAGTAAAGAATGAAGTTGTTCTTCAGTCTGGCGCTCTGCCAACTGAGCTATCGCCCCATTAGATGTTTTTACCTGCTAACATTTAACGTTATATCCCAAAATCAACGTTTGCTAAGTAAAACAAGGGCTTGGGACCGGGATTACTTCTGCAGCATCTGGACTGTCAAAGAACCTGCCATACCAAAGGAAAGTTAGCTAATACTCTATTTGCCTATTCAAACTTTGCACAAGCGCAAACTTCCCTCAATATCGTGTGTAAGAGATATTCCAACCCCATGGACAGTCCGCGGCGAATGTCAGCCGCTGACAATGCCAGTGACCTGGGCAGACGACTGATGGAAGACCTTTAGCTCACCATGATTCCTTGCAATTATGTCTTTCTCTACTAGCGAGGAACAGTCGTCTCTCAATATTTGAGCTCCATATTCAAGGCCGCCTAGGCGCATTCAATCTCAACCCCATCAACATCCCAGACAGCAATGCCGTCATAGGCACCGTAATCGCCCAGCCAAAGTAGATAGATCCACGCCACCAAAATCAACTAATACAGCACTGGTTGCTGTTGGCAAGGCCAATGCTATTTAAAGCTCTGGCCGGTCAGAGGGCGTAACATGATAATCCGGCCCTCACACATTATTTCTGGCGCAAGAGCAGTACTAACCAATCCAAATACACTTCATTCTGGGGAATTTTTTCACCTTTTTCTTCACGCAAGTAGCTTCCATGCTCTGGACGTGAGTCTGTTGGGCGGAGGCAGTCCTATAAATGGAGTAGGCGTGGATGGTAAGCTGGAACCGCACACGGGATTCCAAAGCGTATCCCCGTACTATACCTTCTAATACCGACAGAAGATAAAGTCCAGCAGTCACTAGGCCGGGGGGAGTAGGCGAGAACTTGAAGTCCGTCACCAGTTTTGTGGACGGTCTTGGTTCGCAGGAGTACCGTAGGGTCTCTCCGGCGTGCTTGACCTTGATTGGAAAAATAAGGTGAGTTTGACTTGTTTTGTGGTTGATGTCCAAATGAGATCTCTGCAGCTTCCAGCCAATCCCATGCAAGATAAACATGGCTATGTTGTTGTTAGATCTGCGTAAGAAGGATAGACATTACCTAGGGCTTCTTCTATGGCTTTGTGGGCATTTACGGTACGCCTGTTATCAAGAACATCAGAACAATTTGTATCTACTGCTTAACATCTACCTATATTTTCAAAGGATTAGCCCCCAGGTCCTTTTGCTCTGGCCTCTGATTTTCTACAGACTGCTCTAAACACCCCTTTGGCAATGACCCCCCGGCTATTCACCTCATGGAGCCGCAAGAAACGGCACCAGTCCCTTGCCTTGACGAACTCTGTTTTACTACCGAATATGCCTGCTGTAAAAGTAGTGAGGGACGGCAGCTCCATCTGCATTCCGGTCCGCCGCATTCTTGGCTCTTAAGCTGGAGGGACAGTTTGACCAAGTGTGCCGCAAGCGTCCTCCAGATCGTCCAACACCACCATGGAATATATAACCTTAACGGCCACTATGCTTTTTATTCTCACGCATTGCTGTGTTTTTGGAGCAGTGCAGATTGCATGTGCCTATGGTAACAGCCTATGTTCTTTGGGTACACAGTGTGTCTTTCAGCCTGGAGGTCAATTATCCTTGATGTGCGTCCCCAAATCTTGACCTTAACATGCCATAACATACCTTGTCCCCGCCAGTGGGGCCTAGTTCTGGATCTGGAGGCTGTACGCAAGCCGGATGGCCGATCTTGCTTGGGATGGGCGGGCTGGTCTCCCAGTACCCTTCTCATCACATCGGGTCTTCCGGTTTCCTTGGACAAGGTCATGTATTCCCGGATCTGACGCAGGCTCTCGGGCTCCCTGGGCAGCAGGGCTTCATGGACAGTAGCATGTGTACAGTGTACTCCGTACACCGTGGGCTAATACTGTCAGCCAGTGGGTGATTCATCCGATGCCACCGGGCAGCAAATTTCCACCAACAGATTCCGTGGCTTACAACCCGCCAATTGCTGTCCCTGTTCCTATATCGCCCCACAGACTGGCTCTGGCCTCGGCACTCCTCCAATCAACATTAGCGTTCCTCCGAATGGCAAGCTTCCCGCCCCCGCTCCGCCAGCGGGCAGTCCCACCTACAGAAGTAAGTGTAGAGAAGCAAAAACTAAGAAAAAGATCATGGGATGATCCGGGATCGAACCGGAGACCTCCAGATACCTTGAGAATGAAGTTGTCTTCAGTCTGGCGCTCTGCCAACTGAGCTATCGCCCCATTTGTTGGGGATTAGCAAGTACCTATGCAATATATTCAACAACGCTTAAGAAATGAATTGGGAATAGTGTGTCTTAGTGGAATTTGCTCGATCCTTGGCTGCAACTGTAGGTTGGTGCTGCGCTGACTCTACCCTGATCGTATCTGCTGAATTAGGGTCAACTTGGACTTTGCCCCTGCGGTAACGGGAATGGCAATGTGCCTTGACCGTTGTTTTGTAGGGATGCTCTTCCTGGATTTTTAAAGCCCTGGTAGAATGCTTCAGAGCATGGACTTACTGTGGTAAGTACAAAAGTGGCAGGCCCAGCCCTGGTCTTATCACCATATTCTCGGGAGAGTGGAATATAAAAAGAAAGATATTGTCACGTAACAGGGCTTGAATCATAGACTTTTCAACTAGAGCATGCCCAGTCCACTCTCTCTCGTCAGTGGCCTGGGCCGGGGAAGGCGATGCCATGCCAAAAAGGAAAAATAAAGCCCAACGCGGGGGTTGAACCCGCAACCTTGAGATTAAGAGTCTCACGCTCTGCCGATTGAGCTAGCCGGGCTGTGATTGGTTGATTGCATTCATTTATTTTGCTCTATGTTGGAGCATCTAAGCAAATGGTCTTCCTGTTGCATGCAACCGATTGGACGATTCCAATGTTGGATGTCCTTTTTGCTGAAGTTCAAGCTGGTAAGTGCTCTCATGTAGAGACAGAATCAAACGCTAAAGAGATGGTGCCATCAGATCTGTATCAATGTAAATCAATTCTCGCTTCAAGATGACCGTTCTGAGTGGTGCGGATACTCCGTGTGTGGTTGTAGGTGGCAGTGTGGTTGTATATATATGCGCTGGTTGTTGACTGGGTGTGGATGACGTCATGCGAAGCTGTCAACCATCTAGGAACTGCCGTAGCGGCAAGAGCTGATGATCATCCATCACGAGACCCAAGCCTCCTCAAACCAGAAGCCACTCTGTATGCCTGTCAGATGCCAAAGACGCCGTCCCATCAGCCGTGACGTCACAGAGCGACAGCTCGATATAACACCATCACCACAACCCACCAGGTTCCAATCCCAGCCATCCACAACCCAATCTTCAATAGAACCAAAATGGAGAAACAACCACCAACAGACTACAAAGTCCCCGAGGCGACTGCGAGCGCAACCGCAACAGGCGCTGCGGCTCAACCCCCGGCCAACACCGTCAACCCCACCCACGGGCTGAACCGTGACGGTCACGATGCCCACGACACCGGATTCAAGTACCACATCCCAGAAGCGGGGCATGAGCAGTACCAGTACCAGCGTGATACCACCGGAGTTGGAGACGACAGTACGTCCCATTTTCCAGATAGACAAAGTACGGTGCATCAGCTAAACCACCCAGGACCACCAATGCAAAACACCATGGGCGAGCGACTCGGCAGCGGAGTGAGGGGTGTTTTTGCCAGTGTCCATGTATGTCACACCCACACAGACATCTCCTTGCATGACAGGGCACTTGCTGATATGCCTATGCCCAGGGCGCCGGCGAATGGCTTCGCGGCGGGATAAACGCCGCCGTGGACAGGACGTTTGGTAGTGAGGAGGGGGTTAGTCGGAACGAAGCGATTTCGCGCGCGGGTCAGGAGGAGATTCGGTCGGGGAGATTCAGTAAGGACTCGCATGCGGGGGCTTGGGACAAGGTTAATCGGGAGTAAGATATGGGTAGGGGTGGAGTTTGTACTTTTATATTCTGGGATTTCTGGGGAGGCGATTATTGGCGTTAGGGTGTATGGTTGGGGATTAAGTCTGTTGTGACTCTTACCTGGTCTACTTTATATCAGTCAGGGTTATATTATGAGGTCATGAATCGGCACATCTCACTATGTGTGTCTTCATATATCGTTTGAATAAAGTCTATATCAGTACAGCTTAGGGTATATGTACATTGTGCGTTAGTATTGTGCGTAACTCGAAGCAGAACAACATCAGAAAGTTGACATCCTCCGTCCATGTCATCGAGAGCACGTCGAATTACAGGAAAAGAGCGAAAGCCATGGCACCAGCAGCGAGGACGACATTGGCAGAGACGGCGGCAGCACCACCTAGGGTCATGTGAGAACGCGCTCCGCATACATTGCAGAAGGGAAACTTACTGCACAGGCTATTGGCCTCATCCATCAGCGAGCTGTAGTCCAATTTGGCAATCTCCTGCGTCTCTGCGGCGGTGCAGTTGGCACTCGTGATGCATGTGGTGAGGTCGCTCTTCGCGGTGCTGAGGGTGTCGCTGCTCGGGGTACCGGCGCTGCACAGGCAGTCGGTGTCGCTCAGGTCACAGCCGGAAATGTTCTCGAAGACGTTGCCGACGCAGCTTTGCAGGCACTGGGGGAGCGAGTCTTGAATGAGGTCTTGGGCCGTTTCGGCCAGAACCGTGGTGGCAGTGGCGCTGAGGAGAGCGAGAGGGACGAGGAAGCGCATTTTTGGAGGTGTGGTTTGGTATGGAGGGCCGTAGAGAGGGTTCACTGTTTGACTCAGGAGGGAATGGGGGAAGAGGCTTGTTTTATAGGATCAACACGAGTCAATGAGGGACTCATTTCCAGGGTTGAGCGAATCATTTGAGGCTCAGTAGCTTTGCTTGACAGTGGCTCCTCGGGATGGCAGCGAGCTGGAGCAGTTAGACAGACTGTTAGAGCATCGTGCCCCCGACTCAGACATCCCGAGTCGCTGCTCAAGCTCAAACCTTATCAGCTGGACTGGGGAGATATTAGATGACAATCGGCGAAACAGAGACAGATCCATGCCAGATCAACGGTCCGCATAATTTCTGGGTATGAAGCTAGTGCCAGCTTGGGGGCCAATTCCACCGCGATCTCGGGACATGCCCGCGCATCGAGCCCCTGGGACCAAGCTGAAACGATTCGACAGTCTGAGCTTGTCCCGGCTCGATCTCGACTCTCACAATGATCGCACAGTTCTCTCGAGTTGCTTGACGGCTCGTAAGTTTTCGTTAAAGAATCAAGAACGAATGAATCGGTCCCAAGAATTGAACTCGAGGCTGGAGCCTGAAGAACTGACTACCGCGACTGGGGCTAGAACTGGCGCAAAAATAGCGTGCTTAGATTGGAAGGGACGCCCGAAACCATCAGAAACGGTCCCTGGAATTGTGGATATCGTCAAGGAAGAGAGTTCATCACGACTCGCGAGCTTGAAATTTGGTCGCTTGCTCCACTCTCGGTCGAGAACCTTGCTTGCCAGTCCCTGCCACCCCAAGATGTCGATGTAGGCACCTTTCAGCAGTGCACATCACATTTGTCAATAATGACACGCGAGTGTTGGTTCCGTCTCGCTGGTTCAAGGCGCAAGGGAGACGAACCGAGTCATGGCGATCGCGACGTCGAAAGGGGTCCTCTTAGCCGAGCTGCGATCGCGGGGTAGGTATTCCGACATCTTTTCCGACATCACAGATTCCCGTCTGTTTTACGAGAATATCTGAAATCTTGATGCGCTTCCTCTAAAGTGTATCACCTAGTCCTTATGTCAACCGATGCAATTGTCTAGATCTAGATGGAAGCATACCAAGCGACACATGCCCAACGCACGCCATGCATGCTGTACTTACCGTAGCGCAGGTCCTGGCACTACGCCGAGAGCTCATCAGCACTAACCAGCCTTATAGGGCGCGGCTGATATTTGACCTCGATCTTTGATTCGGATTCTCTGTCGTCATGACCACCCCGGTGAACAGGCAACACCGTTGCTGTTTCCCCGCCTCAATCGCAGATCAGTCCGATCATTGCGAGTTCCATCCATCGACCAAAGAGCTCATCATGCTCATGGGACAGGCCATGGCCGGGCGAATCACAAAGGCGAATACAATGAGATTTCCAGTCGATGATGGCGGTTTACATCATGGTGAGTCCAGGTTGGACTCTTGCGTCAGTCTTGCGGATGACTAACCCGCGCTGCCATCTATAAGAAGGCATTTGGACTCGAAAACAACACCTCCATCTCATCTCACCAATCTAGTCATCAGAAGAATCAGTCACAATGAACAACTTTGCTCAGTTCGGCTCTCACATCTCAGACCAGCACCAGGGAAAACAAACCGGTGCCAGCGGTGGTCAGACTGGATCAGCTGGCCAGACCGACTATCTTGACAAAGGTACCCAGCACCTGAAAACATTCGTATAGGGACTTCAGCTAACATGGGTACAGGCCTCAACGATGCTGAGCAGAAGTATGGCGGCAAGTACTACGATGCCGAGAAAGTCAAGCCCATGAACAAGAAGATCGGCGACACAGTCAAGGGCAAGTTCCATGACATGACTGGGTGAGTCTTTGCCTCGCATCGAGATGGAATACGTATTGATTTAGATGGGTAGTCACAACATGCCTGGATCTCATTAATTCTGGATCTCTCGAAGTTATGTGATATGAACTCTATGTGATGTACTTAGTACGAGGCTACGGCGATACCTCGATGTATTTTGATGTGCAGTAAAACCTGTCTTCCATAATGAACGATGTCGATGAGCAGACTCATACTATCCCAAACATCCTTGGTTTTGTCCATGTTCCTCTATTGCCAATGGTTCGATCACGTGTATGCTGTGCTTTCCCTTCCGGCGTCAACACGTCGACCTCCCAGCTTCATCTTTGCTTCAGTTCTACCTTTTAGGACCAATTTCACCTTGCAAATCCTCGGCACACCCGGCCGCCCTGATGGAGTCGTTCGCAAGACGTTTACCAAGTGCTACATACACCAGAACTGGATTCGAGCGGTGCGGAAGTGCGCTCACCCAGGACACTGAAGGCACACAGAACACAGCCCATTCATCCATCCTTCAAGTTGACAACGGCTCATCTCTCCTCAGAGACTCCTGTTTCAGCAGCCCTCAGAAACACCGATGATCCCACTTTGCCGAGAAGTCAGCCACAACTCGAAAGAAGTCACCGAGGACGGCGGACCTCCGAGATTCGCCAAAGTTGAGGTGTTTAGGAAATGGAGAAGCTTGGCCGGATCTTAGGCACTGAATAGTGTCTGCAATCTCGGAATTCTGGTGGTCTAAGGCTTACTGGTTATTCCTCATCAGGACGAGAACCGGAGTTCCATGGATTCTACAAACTCTAGTCGAGTACCGATTACTGGAGTCCGACCAGGACGAGATGAGGTGCCGGTAGGGTACCATATCTACTATCGAGACACGAACTCCGGAGTGCTAGCTGGAGCGGAAAAGGGGTTTGGTCCACAGCTCCACACGCTATCTTCGAGCTACGACGACGATTCAGCTTCTGCAACTACCAGGGTTGCAACTACAAACTTGTCCCCAGAACGATTGTCCGCCTATATCAAAACGCTTTCAGTTTGCCTCCATAACAGCTATATTTACACGAGCTCCGGCCTTTCGCCCTCAAGAGACCCCGGGACCGGCATTTACACAACAGGCCATCCGCTTGAGAAGTCAATGGCGTTCCATCCAAAGAGCTTCTGGCCATCGCCATAGCCAATGTTGGTATCGACGTAATGATAGTACAGCACAGGACCGAGGGTCGGGTCGGTGAAAACTCCTTGGCCTCCGGGACCATAGACGTTGTCGTGACTCTCCAACACAACAGTTCCACCACCGTTAGTGCAGGATACACCATTTGCATCGACCTAGACGCGGTTAGCTTGTTTCGACGGAGCATATCAACTGGAGAACTTACAAAGCCACCAGTGGCCGATGACGAGCGGCATGCTTTGATCTTATATTCCTGCCCAGCAGCCGGCATGGAGGTGTCGTAACCGCAGCACTTGCCCTCCGAGAAGAAGAGGTAGTAGTAGTTGCCATATTTGTACAAATATGCGGCTTCAACAGCGTGCTCGCCGGCCGGCTGGTATGCGATCTGGTATGATGCGGAGGCGACAGATGTGGGAGGGGATTTCATGGGCGCTTGGTAGAGGTTGCCCCAGAATGAACCGAAGTTCATGTACCAGCTTCCGCCGTCATTGAAAAGGTTGCCGTCGATGGCATTGTATGGCTTTGAGGAATCGGATCGGACGCCTGTCGAGCCGTGGTCCGTCCAGGAGTTGAGGTCCATGGTGTCAGAAGTCGCGAGGCCGATCGCAGAGTTTTGAGAGCCGAACGACGAGACTGAATAGAGTGCATAGTAAACACCGTTGACGAGCTGGACATCAGGAGCCTACGAATATGTGATGTTAGCATTTTTTGGGGTGATTGACTGCAGATCACGTACCCAAAGATCGTCATTTCCGGGCAGATCGATCGACGAACCGTCCGGCAACACGGACCCTAGCACTGTCCATGGACCCTGGATAGACGAAGCAGACGCATAAGAGATCTTGTTTCCGGTCGAGAAGCGGAAATACTTCCCATCGGACTCACGGCGGATCAGAGCCGGGTCATGAATGTTGCACGCACCGGAGCATGCTCCAGGAGAAGCATAGCCATAGGCCGCGCCCACAAGGAGGGACGTCGAAGCTGCAAGAATGGGCAGATGCATGGCGATGACAAGGCAGGTCTCTTAGGTACTCCGGCGGGAGGGATATCATGCAATGCTCTTTCTGCAGCAGAGGACCCGGTTATATACGCAAACCACCAAGCACAGGGGTGAGCCCAGTGTGCAGCTATTTGTGGAAGATACCCACATGCTTCTCTCTCGCTTCTGGTCAAACAATAGTCTCTTGGATATATTAACAAAATAGGTATGCGCTCTAACCAAGAGCAACTCCGGTGGACCTGGTCCGGTACCTGACACCCAAGACTCCTGGGCTTCACGGGACACGTCCGGATATAGCGATACGTATCGCCTCAGTTGAGGCTGCTGACAGCGCCACTTTCGCGACATAGATTAAATCTGCCTCAGTGCGTTTGAGTGCGAAACCTCGTGGCTGGACCCTTAGTATACCCTGGACGGCGAGTGTTTCAAGTCGTTATCTCAATCTCCACTCGGAGCATCACAAGAACTGCTTGGCTGAATTGGGAACGGGATGTGACAGCATCATATCTTAGGCATCAAAGTTACAACTTCACTCCCTGCACTCTGAAGCAGGGATAAGTGCCGAATCGACCGCCACCGCGTCGATCGCGGAGAAAATGCGGGGTGCTGAAGAAGACGCAGACGCCGGTTAAAAA
This sequence comes from Aspergillus mulundensis, assembly GCF_003369625.1. NCBI lineage: Eukaryota > Fungi > Ascomycota > Eurotiomycetes > Eurotiales > Aspergillaceae > Aspergillus > Aspergillus mulundensis. Next base: position 1,090,449 of record NW_020797899.1, on the reverse strand, counting down.
CAGTCGCCAGTCACACTCTTAACCGAGGCAGATGCAGCACCACCGGAGAGGAGAGGCGCTGCAGCAAGTATATGTCGATGGGACGTCTTGGCTCGTCGGAGACAAGCCTGATGAGGAATGACAAGACTCTCCCCATCACCTCTTGCTGCAACGTCTTTTCCACCAATCGTGCCCGCCGCCGGAGAGATGATATCACAAACGGAAGAGTATAAAGGATGATTGCGTCGGATCCTGCCCCTTGATATTTCAAGATTAAGTCGGCAGGCAACCAGGCCAATCAATCCGCAAGATGTTTTCCCTTCGAGGCGCCCTCCGCTTCCTCGGAACCAGCCTTCTCCTCCTCGGGGCTGATGCCGCTTCCTTTTCAAATCCGCTCAAGGACCCCAATGGCAGTGACCCGTACATGGTCTATGTGGATGGGTACTACTACCTGACCACGACGACCTGGTCCGATGTCCAGATTACCCGAGCTACCACGCTCGAGGGTCTGAAGACCGGCGAGGTGCAGGTTGTATGGAGCGATACCGAGCCCAGCCGATGCTGCCATCTGTGGGCGCCCGAGTTCCACCAGATTGACGGAATGTATGTATAACCCTTTAATAGAGAGAATCTGGTAAGACTAACACGCACCACAGTTGGTATCTGTACTACACCGCCGGCACCAGCGGTGACAGCGTCGACAACCAGCACGTCCATGTCCTCCAGGGTATGCTCCGACCCATAACCACCCACGCTTTCAGCATCCCAAACTAACCCATCTACCAGGCGGCTCCTCCCCCTGGGACTCCTACAGCTACCTCGCGCAAGTAACGCCAGAATGGGGCATCGACGGGACAGTCCTCACAATCGCCAACCAAAACTACCTGATCTGGTCATGCATGGCCAACGGCATCCAATGCAACTGCATCGCAACGCTCGACACGCCCTCCACAATCGGCGAAACACACATTCTCTCCGAGCCCCTCGAGCCCTGGGAGACCGTCGGCGCGCCCGTGAACGAGGGCGCGGCGCCCCTCTACCACGACGGCAGCATCTGGGTCGCGTACTCGGCGAGCTACTGCTGGACGGCAAACTACTCGCTCGCCCTGCTGGAGTACGATGGGTTCGGGGACCCGCTGGAGCAAAGCTCTTGGACGAAGTCCGATGGACCGGTGTTCGTTTCGGCGGATGGGAACTACGGGACTGGACATAACTAGTATGAGCCCCTCATTTTTTGCCGCGGGTATCCCGTCGTTCTGGTTTGATGATGGCGCTAATGAGTGTTTGTAGTTTCTTCACTAGCCCCGACGGCACGGAGATTTGGAATATCTACCATGCCACTCCGATTGCGGAGGGTGCTTGCGATGGGAACCGGTACACGGCCGCGCAGCGCGTGGACTGGACTGCTGATGGATATCCGGATCTGGGTGTCGCGCCTCCAGTTGGGACCGTGCTGGAGGGCCCGTCCGGAGAGCCTGCTTGATTTATCCATCATGCTCCGTACAAGCGGACGGGTTTGTAGATGACTGCGAGCGAACCTCGTGGTCCACAATATAGCCCTTCATCACCACGTTTCTTATCCAAAACACATACCACTTTGATCTGTATATAACGAGATCTCGAACTAAACGGCTTTGAAACAGCGAAAGCTCTCTTCGTGTCAAACTTCGATCATAAGTCAATAAATAGACCACGATCATGCATCATAGACTCGTTGGCAATAGACAAGCAGGCTCTGTAACTCGGGAGTCTTGCGTAGACCCATTCCTATACCCCGGCCAAGTTGTATATATCCAATCCATCCTTTCCAAGAGGGAATTCAGTCTATAACAACCCCGCCATAACCCTCGTAAGCGCCTCATCCTCCGCCTCAAACGCCCCCAGTGCATCACTAAGCGCGCCCTGCGAGGGCAACTCGTTCCCAACCCCATCACCAGTCACAGCCGCAGACCCAGCCCCGTCCTCCGTGCCGAGGGTCGGATCAATCCTTGGATCGAAGTATAGCCCGCCCGCCATCTCAAAGAAACTGGTTAGATCCTCGCAGCTGTTTTCGTCAACCCAGGTTGATGTCTGTGGGGAGGTGATGGGCCAGAGCGCGTGGCTATGCGAGGCTGAGGGCTGGGGCGTGAGGATGTTGGAATTGGGGTTTGTGAGGCGCTGATGCTGGTGTTGGACATGGCCATGGCCATGGTCTTGGTCTTGACCGTAGAGAGCAGAAGCAGAAGGGGTAACGTGGCTGAGCGAGGGTGTAGCTATACTGCTATTCCTTGTCCTGGACACGGATCCGGGTCCGAGTTCGCTTCCCCCGGGACGAGCTGGCGTCTGCTGATTCCCTGGTGTTTGTTGTTGCTGCAATTTCCTCCCCGGCACATCGAGCCCTAGTCGGATAAGCTTTAGGCTCCGGATGATTTTCTGCAGGCGCCGACTCGTATGCGCCCTGGTGCTCGACCGTCGCACCATATCAACTGCCGCATAGAACTCATTCCTGCAAACTTGGCTGAACCTTGCTGGAGCATGAAGCACCGCGAGAAATAATGCGGCTAGGGCCGAAATCAGGAAATAATTGAACGGCTCTGGCCGCTGGAAGTAGATATCCGAGACGCGGGAGAAGTAGTCGAGCATGTGGACGGTTGACTTTGCGGTTTCAACGGCGACCAGTGCGCCAGGTGCGTTTGTTTCTATGCTCTCTGTGGACAGGAGGTTTTGGCGGTAGACGAGGATGCGGAGTTGGTTTGCTTGCAAGGCCAAGAGGACCTGGAGCATAGTGGTGTTGGAGCGGCCAGCTGAGTCGTGGTCTGCACTCTCATTGTTTGTCCCGGGGGTAGTGGGAGGATCCGGATCAAAGCGGAGTTCTCGCGGGATTGACTGGATCCATTGTTGGACTTGGAAGTCTAGGTATGAGCAGTAATCCGACGTTGCGGCTTTGGGTCTGCTGCGCCAGCCCATGACAAGGCCCCAGATCTTAGTGCTCAGACGCGCATAGTTGATCATGCAGGTTAGATATGGGGTTGCGGCGCCGGGCTCAGGCAGGTTTGTGTCCATGTCTGAGTCTTGAATTGCAAAAGGGAGACCGGTTCCAAAAGACCATTTGCGGTCGAGGACGTAGATGCACCAGAACAGGCGGCTAGCGAAGTTCCACTGGAGGTCGCCGGGAAAGACGCCGCCGGTTCGGAGCCAGGTTTCTTGTCTGTGGAGACCAAGTTGCATAGATCCTCGGACGGCCATACCAATAATGCGCCAGGAGATAACTTCGTCATCTCGGTAGGAGTGGAAGATGGACTGTCAGTTCATGTTAGCACTTCTAACGACCTTCGTGAGATGAGAACATACCAGCAAAGTCAAGATAAGCAGTTCCTTCATGTCAACTTCGGGGATCTTCACACGCGTTGCAAACCGGTCCTCGACGCTATCAGCCAGAACCGCAGCCCGCTCACTCCGGCCATGGGATTCAGCCAACAAGGCCGTGGCCAGCAGTATCTTCAGCACCTCGACATCCCTGGCAAAGAACCAATCTTGATCCGTCATCCCAGGCGGCGTTGGTCCCATCCCGTTCCCATCTTTATAGTAATCATTTACATAGCTCCGTACGCTATCAAGGTCGATACATGGGTACATGACACCCACATTGTTCTCGTAGACCGTCACCAACCGCAGGGCTTCTTCCTTCCCCAAGCATCCGAGCGGATCATTAGAAATCGCCTCAACATCCGACACTGCGGCCGGACTAGGCGCAGACGTTGACTCCGACTCCTCAACATCGCTCTCATCCGCCCCGGCCGCGGCCACAGGCTTCTGTCGCGGGATGATTCCAAACTCCGCACTCGTCGGTCCCACGTAGTCCGGGGAAACCGGTCGGTTCATGATCCGCTGCAGCCCAGCGCTAACAGACGACGATGAAACGGAAGGAATGTTGCTAGCACTGGGCGTAGCGGACGCGGATTCGAGCTCGCGCATGCGCGCGGACATGGCCCGCATCTCGCGGTGCAGGGCCTCGATCTGCTGGTCGACTGTCCTAAACCTGTTCGAGAGCCTAGCATCAGGAAAAGTTAGCTTGCGACAACTCAGACCCCGTACCACTCGATCTTGAACAAGTTGACTCACCCGTCATTGCGGCTCTCGCCCGTCGGAGAAGCGGGGGTATTAGTCGAGGCGTGGCTGCTAGGGGTGTAGATGCATTGGGCGTTCTGGCGGACGCATCGCGAGCAGACCGGTTTGCCGTCGCATTTTAATTTTCGGCGCTTGCATTCGTTACTTTGGCCATTAACAACGAAACGAGGAAGAGTAGTATTTAGGAACGTACCAGGCCAGCTGGGTGTACTTGGCTCGTTTTCTGCTCCGAGGCGGTTCCGAGGGGCTCGACCTCTTGGATGAGCTCTCCATTGTGCGAGAGGAAGCGAGCCAAGACGATCCTGACTATCAGATGCTACTCCACCTGTTAAGCCTTAGAGTATTTGAGATCTCATCATGCCGGAAGAGTTTGCCGCAGCTGGTGTTCGGAAGGTTGTAGATGGAAGAGAAAAGAGGTCGGATTGGGTTCCGAGGCAGCTGGGAGTGCGGAATTAAGGACGGAGTTATGCGGTCATAGTTATGCACATAAGGTACATTATTTGGAAACGCAGCTATATACATTATATCGTTATCATACATTAAATCTAGTTTTTCAACTCTTAGAGCTGGGCAATCCGGCAACACTCCGATTTGCCGACGACTCTTGACGCCTCATTCTTCGATGAGGGCACATCCAAAGATGGGTTGGCCGTGAAGAAGTCGGCCGGTCGGATCATGAGCTGGAAGATTTCCACGGGCCTAATCTGTTGTTAGCATTTGCAGAGTTTATAGAGCTTGAAGAGGAAATGCTTACATGACAGGCCAGTCCTCGATACGAGGATTGTGCGTAATGCCAAAAGTACTCCAGACGACCACATCAGTATCGGCCACGTTGTCGCCACGCTTGACGGCATCTGACACACCATCCACTTCGTCCTGACTCTGGAGCGTGTAGCGACCACCGGCATAGAGTTCGCCGTCCTGGTGCTTGGTTACCCAAACGTGGTGCTGTGCGAATTGCGCTCGCCGGGCCTGGATGGACTGAGGGTCTGCCAGCAGTTTTTGGGTGGCCAGCGGAATGAACTTGTATCCAACGGGCTTCTGGCTGATGGGGTTGATCTTGTGGGGGTTGACCATCTTGACTGTGCGGTTCAAGTCAGGCGCAGCGTCAAAGTAGCACGCCCTCTCTACTGTCTCGGTGTTGACCTTGTAGAAGTTGCCGTTAGGGTTGGTGGCTTCGTTCATGGGAACTGGGCGGGATTCTTCAACCTGAACCGAGTTCTTGGCCCCATCGATGGCTGGATCAATACGCACACAGAAGATGTGCTGGTGGTTCTGGGCCAGGACACCTCCGCTAACCACGTTACCGTACTCGCTGACCTTTCCGGCATCGATGTTGACGACGTTTAAGATACCCGTCGCACGCGCCTCCACCGTGATACCGGCGGACTGGTCGAACTTGTAGGCGAAGATGTACTCGTAGTTTGCAAGGGTGATAATAAACTGGACAACCAGCTCACGGTGGCGGGTCACCACAGCGCGGCCTGTCCTCCAGTTGGAGTGTTTCCAGCCAATGCCGTTATCCTGCTCGTGCAGACAAATGGCATTGGGTAGCTTCTGGGCAGTTCCATCCGCGCCTGTGATGACAGCATCAAAGTACTTGATGACTCCGAGACAGTCGCAGCCGATGGACAGGTTGTTAGCCATGTTTCCACCACCACCATCGCCAAAGTCGAAAGCCTGCTTACGATGGTACGGAGGGCGAGGGTCGGCATATGGAACGGTCTAACCATCAAAAGTCAGCTATTTCTTTTTATCTTATCAGAATAACTCACCATTTCGCTAATACTCAAGCGGTGCATGACACTGCGGCCATCATACCACACGTCGTGGATAGTGGCACCCTCACGAGGGTTGAAAGCAACACGGAAACGCCACTTTTGCCATTCGACCAGTGACTCGTTGGTAATGCGGAACGAAGGGCCCTCAGGCTGGATCACGTTGAGTGGCTTGAGGTCCTTACGAGTGCCTTCGGGGAGCAGTTCAGGCACGTAGTCTGACGCCTTACAATGTCCGATGATGTCGCGCTTGAAAGTCTGTTCCCTCAATCCATCACCCTTGCCACCCGTGGCCGGACGGTCAATTCGGATGATCTCTTGTGTATGGGCGTCCATGACGGGAATGAGCGGGAGAGGGTAGGAGTAGAAGTTGGCATCGGCGTTCTTCTTCGTCGCATCCTGGGCGAAGCACAGTCCTTGGAAGAACCGTCTATTCGGCTCGGCAAGGTCAAGACCACCATAGGGCCAGGGCTCAATAACAACCTCAAAGCCTTCTGGTAGGTCGAACTCGGCGAGGGCTTCTTTGAACAGTGGTGAGGCGAAGCAACGTTCTACTAGCGTGTCGAACTCGCTCCTACAAGGTTGTTAGCGAACATCACAGAACCAAAGCAGGCAGGTGCATCAACGTACAGTGTTAGAGCTGCATGGTGCTGCTTTCCAACAATAGTATGCTTGACACTCTTCGATGCAACAACATCTACCACAGTCTCCTCGTATGAGGGGACACGGTCCGCTCCAATAACATCATACTGGCAAAGAGCCAGGCGAGGGGGACGAGGTGACGTCGGGCTCAGGCGGCCGGCATGTTCAAGGGCAAGAAACTCGAGGAGCTGGCCTTTCGGAGGCTCTTGAAGAAAGATCTCTCGGAAATCAATGACAGTGTTGGGGTGCTGGGCAACGACGATGTCGCGGGCAAGGTTGATCTCCTCCTCGGAGAGAATGGCGAGGGGATGAGGAGCCATGGTAGTAATTGTGAGGATGGTTGATTGAACAACTTCTTTGATGAGGGGAAGCAGTCGTTTTGTATCTGAGACTGAGAGGCGTAAATTATGCGACCTCGGAATGCTCGGAAACTGCGGAATCTTCCGACCTCCGCACAAACAACGTGAGAGGAGTCGGCTGGACCTGCTGGATGCGGTATAGAGCTCGGGTCCAGGTCATGCCATGTCCTTAGCAGTGCTGATAAGTTGATAATGATAAGTGATACCTGCTTCTCCGATAGAGGGTTTTGCGGGGTATGGCTGGACAAGGGCAACTTGAAGCAATGTTAAGTTGAATATCACGTAAATTCTATTGGCATAAATAAAGATAGGAGGGAATTTAATGTATGATTCATCTTGCTGCTGTACCGCGTTGTTGATTGAATATTTCAACAGTAGGTACGACTGCTCCGGAGGCACCTACTACCGAGTACTCTGTCACCTCCAATCCTGCCTTTATTTATTTCTGACAGGTGGAAGTCATTTTCCCCAATGCCAATCACAGCACAACTATCTATCAATTGACAGTCTAGGCCAATATGAAAGAGCATAAAGTGACCCCCGAACTGTACAACAATGCGGATTCTTTCGTGTCATGGTGTCACTGGAAAGGCGTGGTTGAGCGAATCGAGTCGCAGCCTCGGTCGGCCCGTTGTTGGTGGTGATGACGGCATCCGCAGTCTAGCCAGATTCTTTCAAGGAACCGCGTGCAGAGCTGGGGAAGCTATTGGTCGCGTCAAGATGGACTTATCTGAGGAATCCAAGGATTGAGCCCAACAAAAGGCTGCTTAGAAATACCTGTCAGCCAGCGAGTCAGCCTAGTTGCGATTGCAAGCTTATCGCCGGCTCAGAGCTCCCTCAACCTTCTCCCCAAAACTCCCCGGCAGCGAAACCATCAACAGATGGGCACTTCCGCCAGCTTTTCGACTCTCTGAACAGTTCAAATCCGCCATGGCCGCAAGCCGCGATTTCGAGGCCGAGCCTGTCCTCGAAGCTGCCTCTCATGATGAGCAGACGCCTCTGCTCGGACGCGACTCCGGCGAGTCAACATCACCGGCTCCCCCGGTTTCCGTGTCGTTCAGACGAGGCCTGGTAATTTGCCTCGCCATGGGAGCATTGATATTCATCCAGGGTATGTACACTCAAGATTTCATCGAAATGCGACCAGGAACTGATTTTTGCCAGCCATGAACATGACGATGATGACTACGGCACAGTCGGAGATCGCGACGGATCTCAATGCCTTTGAGGAGACCACTTGGTTCAATTCGGCTTTCATGGTACCTCAGCCACCTTCGCAGTAATGTCTTTGAATTCTGACGGTTCTTAAAGATCGCTGCGTCGAGTGTGACTCCTGTAGCAGGGCGCCTGGCTCAGATCTTCACGCCTCGCAATTATGTTCTCTTCTCATGCGTCTTGCTGGCCATTGGTCTGTTCATTACTGCTGCAGCGCCGTCGCTAGCCATCTTCCTCCTAGGTCGAGCTATTAGCGGTACCGGCGCCGGTGGTCTTATGGTCACTGGTATCATTCTGACCCTAGATCTGGTGAACCAGAAGCGACGAGGCGTATTTATTGGCATAGTCAACTTTGGAATGACTATCGGGGTATCTCTGGGAGCAGTTCTCTCCGGGTTGATAGTGCCAAAACTTGGATGGGTAAGCTCTCCTTATCCTGTGAAATGAAGTCGGCTCTAACTTTCGTCCTTCAGCGCATTATTTTCTGGGTGCAGGCGCCCACGGGCTTGGTGCTGGGCTCTATCTTGTTCATCGCCATTCCGTCCCATCCGCAATCTGAATATGAATCCGGGACCACAAAGACTGCTGTTTTACTACAGAGGCTGAAAAGCATTGATTACGCTGGGGGTTTGACCTTGGTAAGTCTCGGATGCACGTCTTGGTTGGTATATCTCACTAACACGATTCAGGCAATCTCAATTTTCCTTCTGCTATTTAGCCTTGCTTCTCCGAGGATTCCCATTACGCCAATCATGCTCTCCTTTGTCTTCTTTGCTGCATTCTGGATCATTGAATCAAGGTTTGCAGCTGAACCTATTGTTCCGACCGAGGTTCTCAAGGCGAGAGGCGTCTCGCTCACATGTCTGGCTGCACTGTTAGCCATGACGGCTCGTTGGGCAGTCTTATTCTACACTCCAGTATATGCAATGGTGGTTCGGAGCTGGTCTCCAGCAACTGCAGGGTTGATTTTGACGCCCACCAACGCGGGCTTCGGCTTTGGAGGATTACTAGTTGGTTGGCTACATATTCGTCATGGAGAGAGTTACTACTGGTGTGTTGCCACTTATACAGTCGTAAAGCAATCGCTAACAGCCGCCACAGGTCAAACGTCATCGTCTATTTCTGCTTCGCTTTGGCGAACCTCCTGCTCTTTGCGCTATCCACCCAAACTTCTCACACGGCCGCTTACATCATCGCCATGTTCGTCGACGGCTTCGCCATTGGCGCATCAATGAACTACACGTTCGCGCATATTTTGTACCTCACCAAACCAGAAGTTCACTATATCGTGACCGCACTGGTTGGCATGTCGCGCGGCTTCGCGGGCAGTTTCGGCTCAGCCATGGGCGGCGGGTTCTTCCAGCGTGAGCTCAAGGCCGGCCTGCAAGACGGGTTCGCAAGACACGGCCTGTCCAATAGGGAGGGGCTGATCCATAGGCTCCTCGGTAGCCCTGCGCTTGTTGGGACGCTGAGCGGTGCAGAGAGGGAGGTTGCTATGCAGAGCTACGAGCACGCCATCAAGATGCTCCTTCTCGGTGGCTTTGCGATCATGCTTGTTGCCTCGGTTGCTCAAGCTGGGACGGGTTGGAAGGCGCCCGAGGCGCCGCCATTTGAGGAGGATCATCCTGCGGAGGAGGAAAACTTGCATAGGGATTAGGGCGTTCGCTTCTCGTTGAAGGGCGTTATATATACAGCAACATAGATTTCTCGGTTAATCGCCTACAGAATGGATTTGAGTACACCTGCTTCGTCTCGCCTCCTGCCTCCGCACCGGACATGTCTTCAACTCGCAGTCAGCCCAGCGTCCCAACCACGAGCAACGAATCAAGCAAGCAAAAATCGAACCGTCCATAGGATGATTGGACAAAAAGCAAAAAGGAATCGACAGGACAGAGATTCGAACTCTGGACCCCGAAGGGATTAGATTTCTAATCTAACGCCTTAACCGCTCGGCCATCCTGCCGGATTGTTGAAGTTGGTCAATTTATTTGACACTATGGGGCTGCGGTAAATCTCAAATATCACATGGCTATCGCCCCATAGCAGCTGCGACCACGAGTGATCTACAAGTTGTTCGCTGTACATTGGCAAATAGAATGTGCCTCGATCTACGAAGGCAAATATACCAGCCAATATAAAGGATTCCATGGCGAGAGTATAGTTATGGCTGCAGTTGTGAAAGCTTCAACGCTCAAGCTTGAAACAGCGCTAAATCCATACCTACAAAACTCCACAGCTCCATTCGTCCCCGGTGCGCGGAACCTTTCCGAGTCCAGACTGGTGCCGTCACTGCCGTGCGAAAGCGATAAAAATCCAGTATGGATGGATGGAGCGCTGAGCATATCGACTTCAAGGAGGATGTCATACCAAGGACAGATGATCTATTATCTCTAAGTATGGGATGGAGGCGGAGTGTGCATTTCCTTGCCAGGATTGTCTGTTGAGTTTCTGGGTCTCTATTACTGCTACCATTTTTCATAGTTCCCTTGAAGTGACCTGCTATAGCTAGTATCTACACGCAAACTGCAATGAATTCGGCTCACTGGCTTAGATGTTCTTTCAAAACAGTTCATCAATCAAGACGACAAGAACTTCTTCCAGACGTTGTAGTAGATGTACTCGAAGCCTTATGTTTCAGGCCGCAACTTGCTGCCCAGTCACATGACTAGGCTCAAAGATACGCCGATCACTCTTTGAGAGGTCTGGAGTCCTACCAAGCTCAACACACTCGTTGCGAACCGACTCTCGTTGATCTCTTACTATTATCAAAGCACCACAAACGGTCAGTCATAAGTCGAAAGCAAAATGCCGCGCGCCGTCAAAGGTACCGATACCGCCATGACCGTCCACCATCACCCTAACAGCTAGACAGGAATTCTGATCGAATGCGACCCCTCAGTGAAAGCCATTATCCTGAAGTACGACGAAGAGCGCCACGACTATATAGTTGAGGACTTGGACGATGATCGTCATCTAGTCATCAAGGAGAGCCAGTTGCAGAACCTGAAGATGCGGTTGGGAAGGGTACGAAAGGACCGATTTGTCGCTGCCGGGTGGCATTTGCATTTGCTAACAAGGGTTGCTCACTAGGAACTCGATGAAAAGGTCATGCAGCCTGAAGAAGATGAGTCGGAGTAAATCGATCGCATACGTTTATTCGAGCTTGGATGTCTTCGCTTGAATTCGGAACCTTCGCTTTGGCCGACTACTCTCCTCATGTGCTACCGATGGGCGACTAATAACACTCGGAATGTGATGGGGAAACGGGCTCTGGGCACTAGATGGTGCAACTCGCAGAAAGTGTGTCTCTGTATGGGTCTCCTCTTCTGGCCCAGATCCGGCTGGAAATAGCTAGAGCTACCCCGGGTCTATACTGCGGCCAGACACGCGTAGCATGGACACTTGTCGGGAGCTAGATGCTGAGTCGTGCCAGTTCATCTCTGCTGTTTCTGCAATAGACCAGTCTAGATGTTTCTGCTGCTGCGCTAGTAGGCGCCATTACCTGCCAATTCTTGTTTCTAAAGCTTGGTACTCAACCGAAACCTGCTTGCCCAGAAGTCATCCATGATTTTCGATGGTTGGTATCGATTCCAGACGTCATCACAATGATCATATGATCCCAGACTTCTATACAGATCGGCCGTGGTGGCTTCATTGTGGTCACGTGATTATCGAAGGACCCAGAATTGTCGAGAGGTCACGAGAAGCCTCAAATCAGATTTATCCTGTCGATTCGTGAAACATCAACGGCCATCTAGAAACATCTCATGGTGACTACTCGACTGCCGTCAGAAGACATAAAAGGCACCTGAAGCCCTCAACTACCTCGACCATCATCAAGCAAAGCAAGCAATCATACAAGCAACTACTCAAGCAACCAATCAACCACCCCACAACAACTACCACCTCTACCACCTCTCTCTCAAACAAACAACACCATCACAATGTCTCTCTTCCGCACTGTTCCTTCTGGCGGAGACTTCTCCCCTCTCTTCCGTCTCCTAGACGACTACGACAGCCACCGCTCCTCCCGCAGCCAGCAGGCCTCCCTGCAGTCGTTCGCCCCTCGCTTCGACGTCCGCGAGTCCAAGGACGCCTACCACCTCGACGGCGAACTCCCCGGCATCCCCCAGAGCAACATCGACATCGAGTTCACCGACCCGCAGACCCTCGTGATCAAGGGCCGCTCCGAGCGCGAGTACCACTCCTCCAGCGACGACAAGGACAAGTCCCCCGAGCGCGCTGCTGAGGGCCAGGGCCAGGCCGAGGGCGAATCCAGCGAGGTCGCCAAGTCCGGCGAGAAGCAGGTCTCCAGGGAAAAGGCCGCCAACAAGCCCCGCTTCTGGGTCTCCGAGCGCTCCGTCGGCGAGTTCCAGCGCACCTTTACCTTCCCTACTCGCGTCGCTCAGGATGATGTCAAGGCTAGCCTGAAGGACGGCATCCTCTCTGTTGTTGTCCCCAAGGCTGCTGCTCCCACTGCGAAGAAGATCACCATCCAGTAAGATGGTGCGGCACAGCAACACAAGCCGGCGCTGGCCAACGACCATCGAGTGATGGATTGATATGAGGTTACGATTGATCTTTCTGCGATATTTCGAATTCGTTTCTTTTCTCGAGTTTCCGACTTGTTCGATTCGCCACGTTTTGACTTCGATGAATACGGGTTCGCTTAGCACGAGCAGTGGTGTCGGTGTTTTCTGCTTCTTACTTGTTCTCTCTGTTTTTACTGAGTTACTAAAAGCTGGACGTTCCTTAATGCTGTACTTTAGTGCAAGTTGAATCAATCCAGTCCTTTTCTATATCACCTTCTACTTCCTCACATTGTAAGCTTTAGTTATCAGCTGTAGATTAGCAAGGGTCTTAGCAGAGCACGGTAGTAGGATAGAAATAAGGCTTGTGAGATGTAACCAGATCGGCAGCCGGCGAGATGCCCCACGCGGTCTTGGCTTGGTCTCTCGCCACCGAGTAAAGCCAATAGAGCATGAGGTTACAACTTACAAGTACTCCGTAGTGGCTGCGTGCATCTCGCGAGAATTGTCTTGACTAGACCCACAAATATTTGTTTATATAACCAACATTAGGTCCAATTTCTCATCAATTGGCAGGATGGCCGAGCGGTTAAGGCGTTAGATTAGAAATCTAATCCCTTCGGGGTCCAGAGTTCGAATCTCTGTCCTGTCGAATTCCTTTTTTTTGTTGCTTGAACACCTAGCATTAACTAATTGCTTTGCTTGCGAGGTTCGGAAAGCTCAATTGGCGCTTTAAAATACGTGGTTGGTGGACGTGGTTGGCTATATACACGGTGTAAGGGAACGTGGGTGGCATCGAACAAGCTTAGAGCTTCTCAAATGTTGGCTTCCGCTTCTGGATGCCAGATAGTAAGGCTGACTGTACGTCGCTAGTTTGCAGAGCGGCGCTGTTCCATATTGTTGTGTATCGGAGGCCTGCAGCAACATGTTAGTTTGCACTGAGCCCTTGATGGGGGGCGGCTCTTCCTCAGTAGACAAGCGCTTCGGGGAGAAGACTGAGACTGGCACTCACCATCCTGCACGGTATGATCCCTCGACCAGTTCAACAGTTCCTTTGTTCCTTGCACGGCAATTGGACTCTTACTCGCCATGAGCGTGGCAAGCTCAAGAGCTCCCTTGACAGCCTCCTCCTTCGTCTCGAAGACACGACTCACAAACCCAACCCGCAGCGCTTCCTCGGCGCCAAACAACCTCGCCGTCAGCGCAACATCCTTGACCCATCCGAAGTTCCCCACGATCTTGGGCAACCGACTGAGGGTGCCCACATCCGCCGCAAGCCCAATATCCACCTCCTTAACGGCAAATCGGGTGTCCTTCGCACAGTAGCGCACATCCGCGGCGGATGAGAGGTCGATCGCCAGGCCCAGCGAGAAGCCGTGCATAGCAACGACGACGGGCTTCTCGCATTTCTCAATCGCGGTTATGCAGTCCTGGAAGCCACCGATTTCGCGGCGCAGATGCACGGCTTTGCGGGCTGGGTCTGTGGTCTTCGAGTCTGAGGCGAGGAGGCCCTGGCTGGCGGCTTTTACGTCGAGGCCTGCTGTGAATGCCTTCTCGCCTGCGCCGGAGATGATTATTGAGCGGACGGCGGGGTCTGTCGAGAGTTGGTTGAAGAGGTGGCCGAGCTCGATCCACATGCTATGGATTACATGGGTGTTAGCTGGGTTCCTGGTTTGGGCTCTGTAGTTGTAGCTCGGGGTGGCTTGTGTTTGGACCTACGCCTCGAAGAACGCATTTAGCTGGTTCGGCCGGTTGATCTCGACATGTGCGACATGTTCTTGAGGGAATGTGATGTTGAAGTATTTAGGTGTGTAGTTAGCGGCCATGGTGTGCGTGGTCTGTTTGTTATGCCTGTTGTTGTTGTATTTCTTGGGTCTAAAGAATGATACCGCGCGATATATATTCAGGCAGCCGGGGGTAAGCAGAGCAACCTCGGCTAGGGTGCGAAGTGGAGAGATGCTTGAAGGTGCTGGCCGCAGGCAAGTCCGAGGATGGGAGACGACAAGGTCGAGTAGGAAACCAGCAAGTCCTGCACAAGAACGAGCTGCAATCGTATACCAGAGTTAAAGTCCATGGAGTTGACACCTGGCGGATGCGGAGACGGTTTTCCATGCGGGGAGCTGAAGCTGCTCGGTCATCGGCTTCACGTGCCTCGGCTCAATATGGGTGTTCCATATCGCTTGCATAGATGCAAACCACAAGCTATAGCCATATCCAAGCCAGTTGTAAAGGAGTGGAATGAATTAGGGGAGGACTAGTTTCAATACGTATTATAGGTTTCGAACATTTGACCCTGGGATAGGCCTGGCTACGTAGTCCCTGAGCTGCAAGAGCTCCGAACTATTAAGAGATGCGCAACAAATAGCAGGACACATGATCCATAGTTGCAGTCTCAAGGCCTGAAATAAAACTAAAAACAGACATACCTAAGCCAATACTTAGAGCAAGGGACAAAAAAGAACGAAAAAAGAGAATCGACAGGACAGAGATTCGAACTCTGGACCCCGAAGGGATTAGATTTCTAATCTAACGCCTTAACCGCTCGGCCATCCTGCCAGATGCTTGTAATTAGCAGCAAAAGTATGCTTTATAATTCAAAATGAAAAACAGTACCCCATCGCTTCTTTAATTACCAGCGTCGAGAAGCGCTATCGCAATCGTGTGAAGAACATGACACTCGAGGACGGGAACTATCATTTCTGACTTTGACCACGCGAGCATCTCCACTTTCATTGACATCCAGAGTTCCAGACTATATGTCAGATTTCTTACGCAACAACTCCTCAACCACAATATAGCCCAAACCCACGCCGAGCCTACTGGAGGTAACCCAAAAACGCAAGCAACAAGCAAGAAGCGGTTCCTTCCCTTGGCCCGGCGTGATTGCTTTCCCCGACCTTTGCCCTTGCAAGCATGTTCCCCAGATTGCACAATTAACCGGCGTGGGAACAGGGGTGCTTCCCCCGGCCACCCTCCTCGCCTCCCCAGGAGTATGCACGCACGGGCAAACGCATATTGGACGCGGTTTCTGATAGGTGGAGATTGGTGGTTTCAATGGGTTCAAATTTCGGACGATCTTCTTCACCTGGATACATTCGACGCGGGGAATCGACACATCCTGCATGACGCAGGAGGCAGTGCGTTCCCCGTACCTTGAGACTACGGACTCCGGAGTATGGTGTCGTGCTTGAGTTTCTGCAGAGAGGTCTGTGCGAGCGCCTCACCCTTTTCTCTCCGCCGTCTACCTATCCTTCTGGATACTGATATCCTGCTGTTGTAGGTTGACAGGTAACTGCTCCTGAGAGCACAGGTCACAACTTCTTAGCGGACTGAGGCATACCGGTGTGCAAAAGGGAGGTCCAAACGAAACCAATACGAAACCACACGGGAGGACTCGCCACAAGGCTGAATATGGCATTGGCGAGATTAGCCAAGATCACGACAGACGTCATGAAACAGAATTCCGCTGGGCCGAGTTTCACGCCCCCTCTGCCGCAGCCGGAGTTGATGTGGGGATCGGGTCAATGTTGACACTGACAGCCTGACAGGTGAACCCTGTGTCGGGGGTTCAAACGCCGAGACAGCCAACATGTTCCACGTATAGGACATTCTGCCGCTGCAGAAATGGCGATGGTGCCTGGCTTGGCCTGGGGTAGATGGATGTATGAGATCCGTGGGTATATAAAGAGGCATGCGTTCGGATTGAATTCGTACCTCCATCCATCAGAACCACAGCACATCAAGTTTTCCAAGTCCAAGAACAGCAATTCACTCTCAAAATGAAGTCCATTGCCTTGACCTCTCTCTCCCTTCTCCCCGCTGCGCTGGCGCAGACAATCTACCTAGCCGGAGACTCCACCATGGCATCCAGCACCCCTGGTAAGTGCAGCCCCCAGCATCCAAAAAGACAGCATACCAACAACCGCAGGATGGGGCGACTACATCGCCGACAGCGTCTCGATCCCAATCTCCAACAAGGCGATCGGCGGCCGCAGCGCGCGCTCCTACACGCGCGAAGGCCGGTTCCAGGCGATCGCCGACGTCCTGCAATCAGGCGACTACGTCGTGATCGAGTTCGGGCACAACGACGGCGGGTCGCTGTCCACCGACAACGGACGAACCGACTGCCCCGGCAGCGGCGACGAGACCTGCGAGACGGTGTACAACGGCGTGGCGGAGACGGTGCTCACGTTCCCCGCGTACATCGAGGACGCCGCGACCCTGTTCGTGAGCAAGGGCGCGAACGTCCTGATTTCCAGCCAGACGCCGAATAATCCCTGGGAGGGCGGGTCGTTCGCGTACACGCCGAACCGGTTCGTTGGGTATGCGGAGTTGGCGGCTGAGAGGGCGGGCGTTGAGTATGTGGATCATGGGGCTTATACGGCTGCTATCTTTGAGGAGCTGGGTTATGATACGGTTACCTCGTTCTATCCGAATGACCATACCCATACTAATGGTGCGGGATCGAGTGTTGTTGCTGATGCGTTCCTTAAGGCTGTTGTTTGCAGTGGGGTTGCGTTGAATGATGTTTTGACGACGACTGATTTTGATGGTGAATGTTTGTAATGATTTGATGGGTATTGTGGCTATGTACCGAGATGATTATATTGAAATAATGTTGTACCCATGAAGATGAGTTCTATATACAGGAAGACATAATGTGATAGAGGCGATAAGGACGCCTTTGGACCCTGATAGTTCATTGTGTCCGTGTATGCATGTTGGTGGCATAACTCGTTTCATCGTAGCTGCAGAATCCAGTCCTGCAGGCGCCGAATGGGGCAGTCATTTCGCTTCTTCAAAGATTGCTCTGACAACACCGCGTTTTCCAACTCGGTTATAGTATTGAATTAGGGTTGGATGCGTCTTCTCTGAGAGGGGCCCTGAGCCCCGGACGATTTCTCTCAAAACTGGCCAGAGTGCGCAGTCATCGATCGCTATTGTGCTCCCACCGAGGTAATGTTGACCGGTTAGAGCTTCTTCCCATGGGGATAGTGCATCACAAACTACCTCTTCGCTGCCTCCGTGATGCTCCCGCCATTTCACAAGTAGGTCATCGATTTCGGGTAACTTGTCGCCACCGCGCAACACCTCTACGCCTGCTCGTGCTGAGTCAGGGGGACGCTGCGCCAGATAGCCCAATATCGCCTGATCACCAGCAATTTTCGTACCGTCAGAGTCGATAAACAAGGGCAGCCCCGTCTCGCCCTGTGCCCCAATGACATCAAGTGGCACGAGGTCGTATCTGATACTGTTTTCGCCTAAGCCAAGCTGAACCCGCAGGTTGGCTACCTCGTCCTCGCATAGAACCAGTTCCGTAGTAGTGGCTGTGACAAAATTGACCACATCAAAGCCTTTGCCATAAACAGCCTCCCAATCAAAGTCAGTGGTCCTGTTCTCTTCCCCAAAAGCACGCACCAGCTGCTCGGTTTCTTCACTGTTGCCATGGACCACGGGGTGCGGTTCGTCCTGGCTTTTGGACACAGCACCTTGACCCCATATCGTATCGCCAGTCGGGTCTAAGAAGGTACCGATTTGTCTGAAAGTAAGCGAAACTCTTTGGCCTCCGAAGGCGCGCTCCTCCATCGACTTCTCGGACTCCTGACGCTTATCGGGCTTGATGCCATGTAGCCAGCGAGAATTCGTCTTCTCGCCTAGCACAAAAAGCGACTCGTGCGGCATCGGCACACGTTGTGTGAGCCTGCCGTTGCCTTCTGCATTTTCAGAGCCCTTCCGACGGAGCACCATGACTCGCTGGGCGCCAAGGCTGACATTGCAAATGGATGAGCCACGGACAATGTCAAGCGTTTTATCCGAATGTTCTGAGATTCGATCTTGTCCGTCACGATAGAGTTGGATAAGGACATGGTTCAGGGGGTGACCAAGGATACGTTCCACAATAGCGCGAACCTGGTCTACCGTCGAAGTAAAAGGCTGAAGCGGAGGCGACTCATCTGCAGGATGACGGTAAATTGGTATGAATCCGCGTGGCGAATGTTTTCCCTGGACGGCAACGAGACGAGGCACCTGCCCGGACATATGGTACATCTTCTGCCAAGCAACTTCGTTGCGAATGAGTTCAAAGGCATTCTCTGGCAGATCCAACTCATACACAATGCGGGAGTCACCCTCTCCGATCACATCACCGGGGCGACAGATATTCATAGCGGGCTTCGACTTCCTCACTCGGCGTTGTTCTGCCCGCGCAGGATCGCGCTGGTTTTGATCAGGTCGTTTGCGGCGCATACTTCGCGCCGGACTTTCTGCCAACCCTGGCTTGTGGGATTGTGCATCTCGCTTAACTTGATATGAGCGTATTCGTCCACGAGTTAGTTCAGCCAGCTCCTTAAGATGACCATGGTCGTCGTCTGACATTTCGGCCAGGATATCCTCTAGTCTCTGACGTCTCAAAGGTGGCTCGGGACTATCCGGCGTGCGGTTCAAGGCGTCGTTGGGCTTCACGTCCAGTTCTTTTAAATCCCCTTCAATGCCAACCGGGCGTAACGGTCGTGCCAGTCGGGGCTCGCGTGCAATTTGATCGGTTTCGTCCCTGTCCAGCTGTTCTAGTAGCTCCTCCGAGGTAATGCCGTTTGCTCCCAATACATCAGCCATGCGCCGCATAGTCTCCTCGTGACGAGAGAAATTCCGATAGCCCAAACAGTCCTCTATCAGATACAGAGAAAAACCGTGACGGACGGCGTCAAGTGCAGTAGCGTGTACTGAGGCGTTAGATAAAGACCCGCAGAGATAGATTTCCGTCACAAAACGAGTGCGCAATGAGAGAACAAGCGCCGGAGACAGGGCCGAGTACTCTGATTTCTCTATCAGGATATCCGACTCGGTATCGATAGCGGCGAGTAGCGGGGCGGGGAATTGAGTTCCAGCAGTTTGAGGAAGACAGCAGCGGGGAGGGTCGGTCGAAAGAAAAGCCTCTTCGTGGACTGCGCCGTTCAACTCAAGATGAGTTTGCTTTTTGACTTCATCCTCGGCGCGGTTGATAACGACCAGGTCCTGGCCGTCAGCGCTGCGCAGCGATTGTCGTGACTCATAATACGAGCGGCCCCAGACGACATAACCCGTCCGACGGAAAGCGCTCGCAAGCTGTGGAAGGATCTCTATGACCTCCGCCGCGTTTGGCACATGGAGAGCGCCATTTGAGCGAACGAAGTCGTTCTGAAAGTCGAGAAGAAGGAGGGCTTGTCCACGTGTCGGCAGGTTCCCGAACGCGGAAAGAAAATCCATCTTAGCTGCTCATGGCCACAGAAGGGAAGCGCAGAAGTAGAAGGATATAAGTAGAGGATGAGCAGGAAAGCTTCTCACAGACTAAAGCTTTTAAATGAGGAGGATAGAAGCTACCGGAAAAAGGTTGCGAAGGAGACAACCTTAGCCAAGGCTGCAAGAGAAACTTTCGAGATTGGCGCTGGTGGCAGATCCTGCGGCACACATGACAGATTGTGACACATGCTTTTGGAGCGTACGGTACTTTGAAGCGTACTTCGGCCTTGATCGTGATATGCAGCGCGCCTTAAGAGGACTTGTTGAATCGACACTTGGGCGCCTGGAAGCTCAGGCAGAAACGTGGGGTCCCGCAACTGGAGAGCTTCCTAGCACAATTGTCTAGACTTTTGACACTCCAGAAATGCGGAGCGATCACAGAGAAGAATCATGGGAGGGTAGAACCTAGACGGTTAGACTAGCCCTCCGATAAAGTCCATTATTGAGGTTCCCTGGGTCATGGTCAAAGGCCGCGGAAGTAGAGGACGACTCCGAGACGGCGGACCGACATCGGGGCAGATCGGCGGCCTTCAGAGCGGCCACCGGGGAGCACGAGCTCGACTCCGGGTCATGTGCAATTTGCCTCAAGCACCACCACCTTATAAGCTCTCGCTGCCCGGCCCCTTGTCTGTCTCTTTTTCTTCCTCCTATCATCCTTCCACATTTTCAATCCTCCGCAATCCCTCCAATCTCCCCTCCTCCCCCTCAATTCCTCACATCTCACACAATGGCTTCCCGTGGTCTCCCTCGTGCCCTCCGTGCGGCCCGCGTTGCTGCCCCCCGATCTGTCATCTCCGCCGCCCTCCCCCGGCCTTCTCTCGCTAAGATCGCTGCCAATGCCGTCCCCCGCGTGGCTGCTCCCGTCGTCCCCGTCCGTGGTGTCAAGACCATGACCTTCGCCGACTCCCAAGAGACCGTCTACGAGCGTGCCGACTGGCCCCGCGAGAAGCTCCAGGAATACTTCAAGAACGACACCCTTGCCCTCATTGGTTACGGTTCTCAGGGTCACGGTCAGGGTCTGAACCTGCGTGACCAGGGTCTCAACGTTATTGTCGGTGTCCGCAAGGATGGTGCTTCTTGGAAGGAGGCCATCCAGGACGGCTGGGTTCCCGGCAAGAACCTGTTCGACGTTACCGAGGCTGTCCAGAAGGGTACCATCGTCATGAACCTCCTCTCCGATGCCGCCCAGTCCGAGACCTGGCCCACTCTTAAGCCCCTCATCACCAAGGGCAAGACCCTCTACTTCTCCCACGGTTTCTCCCCCGTCTTCAAGGAGAAGACCAAGGTCGACGTCCCCACTGACGTTGATGTCATCCTCGTCGCCCCCAAGGGTTCCGGCCGTACCGTCCGCACTCTCTTCCGTGAGGGCCGTGGTATCAACTCTTCCATTGCCGTCTTCCAGGACGTCACTGGCAACGCCAAGGAGAAGGCTATTGCCATGGGTGTTGCCGTCGGTTCCGGTTACCTTTACGAGACCACCTTCGAGAAGGAGGTCTACTCTGACCTCTACGGTGAGCGTGGCTGCCTGATGGGCGGTATCCACGGTATGTTCCTTGCTCAGTACGAGGTTCTCCGCGAGCGCGGCCACAGCCCCTCTGAGGCTTTCAACGAGACTGTCGAGGAGGCCACCCAGTCTCTCTACCCTCTGATCGGTTCCAACGGTATGGACTGGATGTACGCCGCCTGCTCTACCACCGCCCGCCGTGGTGCCATCGACTGGTCCAGCCGCTTCAAGGACAACCTCAAGCCCCTCTTCAACGAGCTCTACGACAGCGTCCGTGACGGCACCGAAACCCAGCGCTCTCTCGACTACAACTCACAGAAGGACTACCGTGAGAAGTACGAGAAGGAGATGCAGGAGATCCGCGATCTCGAGATCTGGCGCGCCGGTAAGGCCGTCCGCTCTCTTCGCCCCGAGAACCAGAAATAATTTCCTTGATGCATAAACCTGGGTTGGGAAAAGTTACGAATGTACCATGACTTGATTTTTCTGTTATTATAATAATACCAATATGAGCATTGGCTGGTTTCCATTTCACTCATCTTCGCCTTCCCCTTTCTCTCTTCGTAAAACTGCAAGCCCCAGTATCTTTGAAAAGACTCGTGACTCACATCCAGCCCCTGGGATGGTTCACCTCCAACAACCTCCAACTCCGCATCCACCCCGCCAAATTACTTCCAACTCGTCCCCTGTCACAAGAAAACCTCACCACCACACCGGAATAAATTCAAAATGGCCCCTCAACTCCCAACTCCGACATCCATCCAAGAAGCCCATGCCTTGATAACGCCCTACATCCACCGCACCCCACTCCTCACAAACCGCACGCTCAATGCCATCGCCTCAACCCCGCAATCGCCCGACGCACTCCTCGGAACACCCTACGAAGGCTCGACCCCGGCAAACCCCAAGATAAACTTCTTCTTCAAATGCGAGAACTTCCAGCGCATCGGCGCGTTCAAGGCCCGCGGCGCATTCCACGCGCTGCTGAGGCTGATCGAGCGCGTCGGCGAGGAGGAGGTGCGGAGAAGGGGCGTTGTCACGCATAGTTCTGGTATGGAGTTTCCAATTCCACCTACTTATTACAACTGCGTCTAGAACGAGTATGTACTGATACTGAGTGTGCCTGTTGCACAGGAAACCACGCACAAGCCCTGGCCCTCGCCTCGTCCACGCTCAAAATCCCCGCGTACATCGTCATGCCGAAGATCAGCACGCCCTCGAAAATCGCAGGGACACGGAGCCACGGCGCCGAAGTGCTATTCAGCGGATCGACGAGCGTCGAGCGCGAAGCTGTCGTCGTGGATGTGCAAAAGCGCACGGGTGCGATCCTCATCCCGCCGTACGACGACTTCGACATCATTTGCGGGCAGGGGACAACGGGTCTCGAAATGCACGCGCAGTATCTTGATGCTGTGCGCGAGACGCCTGCGCTGAGTGTACATAGCTCTAGCTCTTCTGGCAGAGAAGGACTCGATGCAGTGATCACGCCCATTGGAGGCGGAGGGTTAAATTCTGGCGTTGCGACGTTCTTCTCGGATAAAGCGACTAGAGTGTTTGGCGCGGAGCCGAGTTTTGAAGGCGCGGACGATTGTCGGCGGGGCCTTGATGCTGGGAAACGGGTTGAGAGCGTTAAGACGTTGACGATTGCGGATGGACTGCGGACGCCCGTGGGTGTGCTGAACTGGGAGGTTATTTCGGACAGGAGTAAAGTGGCCGGTGTATTTTCTGTTACGGAGGAACAGATCAAGGGTGCTATGAGGCTTGTTTTGGAGCGGATGAAGGTGGTTGTTGAGCCGAGTGCTGTTGTGGGGTTGGCGGTTTGCTTGTATAATGAGGAGTTTCGACGGCTTGTTGAACGGGAGGCGCCTGGGGGCTGGGATTTAGGGATTGTGTTTAGTGGCGGGAATACAACGCTTGAGGCGATTGGGAAGCTGTTTGGGTGAGGAGGCCGGCAAAGAGTATGGTTTGGACATATAGACACCCTAGCCATGTACATAGGGCATCTGCAGTAAATAGAGCTCAGGCAATATACTGTCCATCCAACTTCTTGTGTAGTTTGTTCCCTAGTGCTGCAGAGCCCCAGAAAGTAAACAGGAATGGCTTTCCCAGTAGATCTGGCAGCTCAGGAAAATGCAACACCCTTTCGGCCAACATTGAAAGAAAACTGCCCTCCTCCTCGCCTCTTCAGCGCCTCTAGTATCCGCTGTGGCCAGTCCTCCCGGCCCCAGCTATTCACTGACCCCAGGAATTCCCCTCGCATAACCACCTCCTGCCGCATGGGCGCATCTCTTTCCGCCTCTTGAACGGTCACGCCAGGTGGGAACGGCCGAACCGCCTCCCGCTGGAGCACCAGCCGGAGCGTAGGAAACAAACCCCAGGGAGACGGTAGCGGGGACCGAAAAGACGGAGTGTTAAGTGCGGTGTCTAACGGGTTATACGAGCCATGCGGCATGGATGGTTTCTCCGCTGATTTACCACTGAAGGAGGTAGCGGTATATATGACGGCGCAATCGAAGGCACCCTGTAACCGCTTCAAACTTGCGACCAGGTCTGCATAGAGATCTGCAAGATGGAAGGTCTCTCTCTCGCGGCGCCTGCGCTCTATCTCGGCCGCTGATTGGCCGATATCCTCAGTGCGTGCAACTTCATCTTGTAGCTTGTCTTGCCAGAAAAAGGCAGTTGCACTGTCAAGGACTATAGCGTGGAGAGCCCGGTTAGCTGAGGCATGCAGGGGAAGATTAAGTAGATATGCGTCCAGAGTTTGCAACGTAGCGAGTAGCGCCAAGGATGACTGTGGCCGGAAGACGTGGATGTGCTGCAGAGAGGCAAGAAGCATAGACTCAACTGCAGCTCGCAAGTCGGCACTAGGCTTATCCTCGGTGCGAAGTTTGTCGAGGACGATTCCGCGAGCGATGGCGTGTAGACGCTCGGCATCGAAGCGGCCATCAGCGTCAATGAAGACGACGGCGGAATTGAGTCCGCCGAGCGAGATCCCGTTGAACTCGAACGGAAGCACTGTTAGGGCAGTCAGATAGTACAGCACCTCAGATTTTCCAGCCGCAGAAGAAGTGCTAGATATCTCAAGGACGGGATACGGCCGACTAAGAAACGCTGGGTGAACAGACACTTCGAAATGTGTCGGGTCATGATCTACCGCGACAGGGTCATCATCAACCTCGTCAATAGCGTTATGTTCCCCTATACTGGGTATATGATGTAGAGACTGGGAGGATGGCCAAAAAAGCCCCAGGAGCTCATCAATGCCTGCGACACCGAAGCGAGTCTCGGTGCTGCCTGAATGGTCGCGATGCAGCACTCTCAAGTCATGTAGCAACTAAGGCGAGGTTAGCAGAGCTCTTTATAGCAAGGCCTATTATAAGCTGTCTGAAAAAGACCAAAAGAAGGAATTACCTCATCCAAGCCCTCCTCGTGCACTTCTTGCAGCAGTTTCTCCCCGAAACTAGCGGCCATTTCAAGGAGCCCTGTAGTCGGGTATCATTGACTTCATTTCATCTTAAAGCAGCCAGCCGATAACCAGTCAACGGTAGCCCACAGCTGGATTCATGAAGTCAATTGGCGTTTAGCCTGTAGAGTGGTGGGAGTGAATCGGATGATGGTCCAGTAGCGGCGGGCAGGCCGACTCCGACCATTGTTCTGCATCCACTCCATGCGGCTTCCTCTCCTACGCGCCTCTCCACGAAGACAACTCTACAGCTCCGAACACCTGACACCTTTCTCTATCTACTCCGCGAACTTTCAATCATCACAAATGGCGCCTTTAGTTCCCTTCTTCGACGTTGAAAAGCTCCCTTATCATGTCAACATCAAGGTCAAGAACTTTGATAAGGAAATACGCCGCAAGGGCTCGATAAACCTCGAGAAATGCAAGCTGATGGAAATGGTACAATACTCGTGCAATCCACCGTCAGGTCCTCATTATGGCTCGGGAACTGTTGTCTGCGAGCAAATCGTGCGGCTTTTCAGAAGGTAAGCCGTTGGTAGCTCCGTCGCGCACTCGCAGATCGCGAATGAGCTGACCTGATTGTATTAGATGCGCTGACGGCTTGACTGTTGAGACAACTTCGTGGGAACCCATTCGACAAGTGGAACAAGATGCGAAGCGAGAAAGCGAGGCCCAGAAGAGTTCCAAGACTTGATGCACAGCGAGAGCACGGAGCACATATCGCATTTACGGAGTTGGTTGGAGTTTGCCTGCTTCTACGGATACAATGCATAATAGCGGTTCTCATAACAATCTCAATTACAATTCACATGGGTATCTTATCGAATAATGCTAGAATAACGAATGCGAAACGCCCGACGCCGCTATGATGCTTCTCCTTTCCAACCGACCGCCCGCGCTTTTATGTGTCCATCCAATTCTCAACCTTTGATACTTCTGGATTGTGCTTCGAGCCTGCTTTCTCTTCCGGTCTTTGTCTCCCCGACGCCGCGTTGCGCCGCCAGAAATCACGTTCGCAATTGATGATGGGGGGTAGTTCCAAGCCAGCCAAGCCTCTGGATGTACCTTGCTCTCCTTCAGTTTCCGCGGCGTGACCAAAATCGATCTCCATTGCATTGGAACTGCCCGCGGGGACATTATTTGGTGCCTTTTCCGACAAGCTCGTGACTGTTTTCTCAAACATGCTCTCGAAACTCTCAGCCTTCTGAGCCCATTGTTTCTCATCGCGGCCGCCGGATCCAGGCTGATTATCCTTGAACGCCGCTCGAGCGAGCTTTCGCAGCGCTTCCTCCCCGTGTCGGCCATCATCCGCTGCTCGCTCACGGATCTTACGTGGATCTTGTTCTCGCTCGGTGTAGACTGGCGTGTGGCGGTATGTATGCTTGCTTGGAAACTCTGGGAAATGCTTTGGGATGTACGAGCTTCTGGCGCGGTCATCCTCGCCACTTAACTCCAGTGGTTCAAGAGAAGGCAGGATCTTAAAATCATCGTCTTCTTCCGGCGGAGGACTGGGTAGCTGGGTGGGAACTGGTTCGACCTTCGGGTGAGGTTGTAGATGCGGGATAAGGGAGTTGACGGGTAAACGATGGCGCTTCAGAGCGTATTCGAAATCGTGGGGAACAGGCTGGAGGCGTCGACATGATAACATAGATGTGCGCACGTATGATGCAAGCCGCAGAAGATCTAGCATAGTCGTCAACAACGCTTCCTAACAATACCCTACGCATAGCATACACTCCTCTGCTGCGTCGCGAAAACTTTCAACCGCCAGTGGATCGGCAATCTCGAAGCCACAACTTCGTAGTGACTGTCCTATAACACGACCCATGATCTGGTCGATATGGGCGTCATCGGCAATAGCAGGCTCCGGCAAGCTCGAGGTAACAGGTTCACGCAAACGATGGTGGTGATGGTAGGGGCGCTTGATGCGCTTGGCATCAGGCGCGGCCGTCTGTTCAGAGAATGTTGAGAAAGACCGCTTGACGGCCGGCTGGGATGGCACCATTGCGGGGATCAGTGAGGGCAGAGTGAGTGGCTTCGAGGTGACCGCGAGCGATGATGAAGCTGAACAGCAGATCCCGTTGCTGCACGTGACTCTAGCCTAAGGCATCATGTCAATAGCGGCCTCGAAACATGTGTCAAAAACATGGACGATCAAAAGGATTAACGGTTTAATTACTGCTCTATGAGTGAGAGCTAAATAAGAGTCACCCAATGATCTAATTTGGCTATTTCAAGGCCATTGGCGTAGTTCTTGTGGTCGCAAAGCATCAGGCCACTCAAAGCGGTCGCTTACTGTACCGCGCCGGATCGGAAAGCTTCACTCGGCTTGACGTCCAACATCACTCTCCTCTCTCCCCTCTCCCCTCACCACCACCACACAAAGCAGATACCCACTCTGCCGCTTCTCCTCAGGATAGACCCTATCGTCAAATCCTACAATAAATCGTCGCAATGGCCACCGCTATCGCTCCTATCACCGGCGTACGTCCTCATCCCACCCTACCTCTTTTCCCACGACACCTTCGCTCGCATCTGCTCTCCATTCAGAGGAATTGCCCGACCGGTCAATTAACATGGATGCGTATAGATTCTCCGCCGCGCTCTGGTTCTTGACTTGAGCACCGCTTTCGGTGAGCCTCTTCCGACCGCACTCCCATGAGCCCACGCTCGCAGCGGAACCCGACAAGCTAGAAGCGAGATATCGCATTGGAGCTATAGGATGCCGGACTGCCTGAGATCTAAGCTTAGGGCACCAATGCATTATCCAAGCTTGAATGACCATCTGCATCTTGTCGATTGCGACCTCCGCCGGCTACTTGCTTAGCCTGATCAGAACCGCGACTAATTGTTCCTTCTCCATAGGTTTCGGCACCACCTTCGGCTACCTCTGGTGGTACGGTAAGTAGAAGCCAATCAAACATTCATAGCGACTGCATTTCTATGAGCCTGTTACTGATATCATCGTGAACCAGGCTACCACCTTCCCCGCGTCCGCGCTCGTGACGAGTACTACAACCGCCTCGAGCAGGAGCGTGCCGCCGGCCAGGCGTAAACGCTTCCTTTGCAATATCAATAGCTCGATTAGCCAGCCGCCCGATCCAGAGGTGTAGATCTCCACGCCTGCGCCCACAAGTCAACGAGCTACGCCCCAGAAGGACCAAAGGAAGCAGGTGTCAGGATATATACCCGAGTTCTATTCGTCCTCTTCTGCTATCCTCTCGAAATGCCTCCCTTCCGAGGCGTTGCTTAAACTGGTCTGGGCTGTCCGATTGAGATTTCGTTGTGAAAGAGAAAGAAATGTTAGACTATCTATCTACCCATCGATTGTTTCCCTTTGTTCTCAGTTCTGCGCGTTAGCTGTATATATACGCTTGTGCTCTGAACCTAGATGCTGTATACTTTCATTTGAAAATGCGTAGTGTAGAGGGTTAATAGCAGTTGCCAAAACCTGTATTGCACAGTACTACAGGCCAGCCATCAGAAGTCCTTTGCCGAAGAACAGGAGCCGAAAAACACAGAGTTCGTATTCATTAGGGAATCTATCCAGTCGCTAAAAGTAGGTCATCAGGTAGTCAGTCATAGTGAGTCCGTATTCACGAAAATAACTCGAGCCGGCTTTCTTCCGTGTCCATTCGCCATCCCGTCCATATTTGTAGAAGATGCGATGAGATAGATGATCGCGGGGTCCCTTCGTATCGTATTGCATCACAGCCCGTCCATCCGCGTGTGAGGCTGTTCATTTGCACGTCCCATCAGGTGTCTAACGTCCCAGCAATCACGGAGGAGTTCCAACTCATCTCCATCCAACGTAGAGGCGAGACGGAAAAGCCCGTAAGATAAGCCTTCTCTAGTAGATGCCGCGCATCCACACCATCTATCGCGTCACTTTGTCGAAAGCGACGCCACGGACGTTCCCTCCGGCCATGGAGTTGCGGACATTGCGCTTGAAGAGATCGCGATTCTGCCGCAGGTCCTCCGCAGCCTCTTTATTCAGCGGATCGGAAGCGTTCGGTTCGAGGAAGAGGAACTAGTACGCACGCAATCCGTCAGAATCATGGCTTCTAGAAACACACTTCCTAAGCGGCCAAATACGCTGCCCAGAAGACAAAGATAGTAGAAAGGTGACATACCTGCATGCCCACAATAACGGCGTTCAAGTTGAGCACAGGCTTCCAGTCCTCGCGCAGGATATTCAGACAGACGTTCCCCTCCAAATCAATATTCGGGTGGTAGATCTTCTGCGTGCACTTGACTTTCGGCGGGTCATGCGGGAAGTTCTGGTTGACGGCGAAAGTGAAGGTAAAGGAGCCATTCTTGTACATGCCCTCGTCCGGCTCGATGGTCAAGTTGAAGTTGAGGATGTCGTCGGGATTCGGAAAGGCCATTTTCATCGTGCTCCCGAGGGTGAGCTCTTGGAGATCTAGACGCCGACGCCGAGTCGTGTGAGCATTCGCGGGGAGGACAGACAAGACGGCATGGGAGCGCATGCAGGTGCAGGTGCAGATATGGACATACCTCGCTGAACACGCAGCTGGGCGGCTGTGACCTTCTTCTTCTTCTTCCCCGCAGCGCCTTCAGCATTTTCAGCCTGCTGCTGCTGTTGCTTCTATTGTGGTGAGGCGGGTAGTTAGATGGGGTTCGTTGGAGTGACGGAGTAACGGTCAAACGCCTAGTCTGAGCTGTGGGAAGGGAGCGCGCGTACCATAGACCAGATTTTGAGCATGATGGATACTCCGTCACGGATACCGGTGTCAGGAGGGGAAACTAGAGTTGCTGCGGAGGAGAAGTTGGGCGTAAGGCGGCTCTACGAGGGGAAGTGAAGGTTGAGTGGGGTCTGGCGCGATTAGTTTCCTTGCCACTAAAATTAGGCCAACAGTAGCCTCTTGACACTGGATACGTCAACTGGCAAGTGTACTTGCAGTATTGAATGTGAGGTTGCGTAATGAAAAAATGAGAAAGCCCAGAAGCCAGAAAAAATAAAAGTTGCCTGAAGACAAGTTCGTATAAGCGGGAGTCGTCGCCTGACGCCATGCAAACAGGCTTCGATTCGCGCCATCTCCGCCAGAAGCTGCTTGATACTGGAGTCTGGAATTTGGAAGGATAGTAGATGCTGAGCAGGTAGGCGATCACGCTTCACGTTCCATTGAATCTAACTACTAAAAGTCTACATGATAGCGAGAACTGGTGCACCTATCCTAAGGATATGAGTGGACACAGTGGCTAAAGAAGAAGACAGTGACTGAGCATCATATGTAAAATACAATATCAAAACAAAATGTGCCAAGAATAACTCCCCGGACCCCATGCAATACACATATTTGCAAGGTCTCTCGTCCTTGGCCTTTTTTTTCATTAAGCAAAGAGAGTCTCTACCGGCGGGCGAAGCAGCAGAGAAGACCCGTCTTTCCAAGGAACCAGGTGGCTCCAATAAAGCGAATCAAGGCGACAACAGCATTGGACCACAGAAGGGCTTGGAAGAAACGTGAAGTACGCTCAGTTGATGTGTTCTGTAGAGTTTTGTTAGTTTTATTTCGAATCAGTAAACGGGGAGGAGTGGGCGTAACATACCGTAAAACCGAATTTATCCAGACCCTCGCTGGTGATGCAGACGGCAAGAAGACCATTACTGAAGAGCCAGAGTGTAACCAATCTAGTACGGAAACTCTTGTACGAGTCGTCTAGGGACTTCTCTTCCTTCTCCTCTGGTGCCACATAAGGAGTCAGGGCTCGCTTAACGGTGGCCTCGAACTGACTGTCAATATCGGCCTGGGGCTTGTCGATTTCCTCAATAACTGCCTCTTCACCCTTGGTTTGTGTAGTCTTGGCGGAGGGAAGAGCATCCGCTTTGTCGGAACCCTTGGTACCCCAAGAAACATCGTGCCAGTTGCTGAAAGCGTAAACGTTGAGAATGTTGATGTAAGATGACTGCACGGCCATATAGGCGGGGAAGGACGTGAACATATGCCAGGGATCGAGGTACATAAATGACGCAACGAAGTAAAGACCGAATGTGGCAGCAAGAGCAATGATAATAATACCAGCACCACTGGACCCGAAGAAGGAGCTCAAGAAGGCACTAACGCTGCTGGTGTCGAAATCCATCGGCGCGCCTCCGGAGAAAGCGCGGACAACAAGATACAGGGCATCGACGACAACGTACAGTTGGATAATACCGAAGGCGACGAAAGATGCAAGGTATGACAGCTTGGATCCCTTGGGCCGGTTTCCGAGAGCAAGAATGAACTGCAACAACAGGAATGCGAGGTAGATGTATTTCACCAAGGTGTTGATGATCGGAGTCGCCGATTTACCGAAAGGGAATGCAGTGTGGCCGTTGCTGTCACTGGGAGTTCCGACCAAATCCATAATAACCGAAGTCGTAAGCCAGTAAGATGCTGTAGTACCATATGTTAGGGCTGTTTTTTTGATTAAGTGGCGACTGCACGACTTACCGAGAGAGAACCAAGTCAGGAAGGTAGAGAACCAATTGTACAACATTTGAAGATGGAGGAAAAACATTCGAACGATGTTGTGTCCACTCTTGTACATACGACCGAAGTGCATGAGGGAATAGATACCGGCGGCGAAAGAACCGTTCAACCAACGACGACGCTGAGAGATGAATTCAGGAGCACCTTCGGGCACATCAGTTTCACCCTTGGAGGCTTTGACATACGAGAGATGCCATTTAGAACCCGCTTTGGCGACCAGCTCGAAACATAGAATACGATCTTCGGCCAAGAACATGTTCTTCTTGAAAATGTTCATACCCTCGATACCCTTCTTACCCAGCTGCTTGGAAAGGGTATGATCACCGTGGAAATACTGTTCCAGAGGACGTCCCATAATCGCACGGAATCGGTAAGCTGAGAAAGCACCGGGCAACACACTGACATAGCCAAAAGAACTCTCCAAAGGCTTGTCAAGAATGTTACTGATCTTGTACTCAAAGTTCTGTGCAGCAACCAAGGGATTGAGAAGTTTCTTCCAGCCCTTACCCAACATGGCGTGGATTTCACCACAGGCACCTCCAAGATCCTTGTCGTTGTAGAATGCCTCCCACAAGTAAAGCAGAGACTTGGGACCAGGCTTGGTACCGGCATCGAGAAGAATGCAAACCTCGGGATTCAGAATACGACCAAAAGCGTTGAACAGCCATCGATGGGAGTTGATCTTCTTGCTGTTCTTCTGCTTCAAACAGAACATCATCTGCACGGGAGGAAGAGTGCTGGGGCCATCATCCGTAGGTCGGATGAGCTGCTGGTTTGGAGTGACGGAAAGCTGGGTGGTGTACTCGAACTGGTAGTTGTCAGCAGCAGCTCGAAAAGAAAGCAATTGCAAAGATCAGCTTACGATGTGAGCCACAGTTTCCTTTCCGTCGACGTCACGCTTCATGACACCATCCTGGTAGATACCAACAGTGGCGAGGACATCCAATGTGTCCTTGTCGCAAGGGTCGATACCGTCGAAAACCAGACAAACGACAATTTTCTGCCAAGCGGGACCTCCTTTGTTCCAGAATTCTGACTTCTTCAGATTGACAATATCGCGAATATTTTGCATAACACCGTGCAAGGTACGGGCCGTAAGCGTTTTGTCTTCGTTGTAGTAGGTAATGGCGATCAGCAACTCGGTATGTCTGTTGTACATCGCCGGGCGAAGGTTATAACCGTTGTGGAGTGTAAACTCATTGGGATCACAAGTCGCAGCGGTGTCTAGTAAAATCCGTTAGGTTCGATGTTAAGCCGTTTAGACTGCTTTAAACGCGACTCACATCGCATGTGCGTGAATTCCTCACTTCCTCCCTCGAGATCATTTCGGTACTTGGCTTGGATAGCATTTTGAATGGCGCTAGGCACGGGGTAATCCACACTCAGGACGGAACCCTGAACCAGCTTGACTTTTCTGGTGGCATAACGACGAAGCCCGTTTCCACCACCGCCGCCGCCGGCGCCGCCGGCCTGTCGCTGCCTCCACGCGTCTGTAGACGAAGTTTCGCTACGAGCATAAGGCGATGCTACGCGTCCCGGAACGCCAAAAGCGGCGGCGGGGTTCTCCGACTGGCCCGAGTAGACCGACTGATTGGCGCTGTATGGGTCATGATATCCGGCGTCAGGGGCATACGACTCAGTCAAGCTGTACCCGGATGTTGGGCGTTGTATGGGGGAAGCCGTAAGGCCACGCTGCTGATGGGGATCATCGAAGGGGCCGGCGAAAGGGCTTTGCTGGCTGGATAGTAGTCCGTGAGAGGCTTCTTCTTCGTACTAACATGCGCACAGTACGTTAGCTCAAATGCTAAGAGGGCGGGGGACAGAGCCTACAGAGGTGTTGGAGTGGGAAAGGTCGCGGAGTTGATGGTTGTCATCGTAACTGTTGTGCTCGCCAGGCGACTGAGGGCCAGTGCCGTGGTAAGCCATGGTCACTTAATATGTGCGATTAAGAGCGCTGTATCTGCGTATTGGGCTTGGACGAGGTCAAGCAAACACAAGCTGAGGCAGAACGAGGAAGGGGTATCAGGGAAACAGAAACGATGAGGTTTGGCCCCGACTTAGGAAGGCCAAACAACACTGAGCGCGCGTTACAGGACCACGCGGCACGGTCAGAGAACAAAGAATAAAGATGGACTAAAGTGAAAGGGATTAAAGCGAGAGGAAAAGCGAGAGAAAGCGCTCAGAAATAAAAGGCGGGAAGTGGAAGCGTGAGGGTCCAAAGCTGAAGAGGGAGAGGCGCAGGTCGAGCAGGAACGTGGAAAAAGCCGCCAGGGCTGAGGGAGGAGGCCCTGAATTCGAAAAAACAGCAGGTGAGACACCACCGTTGATCTAGGGAAGTGGCTCCAGTATATTTAGTTCAGAGTTGCAACTAAAGTGCTCTTCGCCCGTGGTTTGAAGAAGGAGCGGAGGCGCAGAGAGAAAGAGTTGACAGAGAGGAAAACCCGGGGTTCAGGCAAAGTAAAAAAAATGCCACCCTTTTCTTAATTCTTTCAGAAGCAAGTCTCCTGGTGGTGAGCGAACCAGTGACTGAAGAGGGATGGCTAGGATTCCTTACCAGTCCCCAGTTACCACTGGCCCGGGGCTGGGTACAAACGCAAGCTACTGCACAGCGGCGCGACTGGTCTTGTTACTTTTGCATCAGATGCATCTATCAAACATCGGTGTTGCCTCCCTTCATTTTTGAGACTCTTGAAGTGTGTGAGTCTACTTCTATCACACCACTGCCCAATATTCCCTCCGCCCCTACAGTTGTCCTTGATGAGTCTTGACCTGATGCCCTTGATGCTCTTCCACAAAATGGCTGCCTCACCGCCAGGGGTACAAACCGAGATTTGCAAAATCTTCGAGTCCACTTCCCCATAACCAATGATTGACAATCTGATTGAGCAGAAAAGTGACATGGTAATTTGAAACCTGTCCATCCGCCTCCCGAGTCCCGACAGACTCAGAGAGCTCATGGCAGTCGGACTTTCTCACACCGTCTTCCTATACGGAGTATAAAATTCTGCTCGCTCATCTCATTTGTTAACCCCTGAACTGCCATTGTCCATTGACTCCATTGGGGCATGCCCATCTATTTCATACGAACACACTGCAGCTAACGAAGGTTGGGATGTCTTGGTCTTCTTGACCTTCTTGGAAGTGCAGCATTCCATCCCTGGCCAGCATCGTTACCCGGGCCTCCTCAGACACCAAATATGCGACGAAATGCCATTCCTGATTCTCACGATGTCCAGATGCTAGACTTCCGTCATGACATAGGTATTCCCACTCTTAATCCACTCCTGTTCACCCTCACTGGAGACCTCAATGCTTAAACTGACCTGTATACTCCGTAGACCTGCTTGTATTATCAGAACAATGCGGACGAATACGTATGTATTTCAGGGGGCGGGGTCATCTGGTTCTCCTGAGCAGGTTAGACGTCAGCCAAATATAGCTGTGGATTTGCACCGGACTCATCCGTGTTTCTTTGCCGTTGGCTGACCCGGTTATTCAGTGCCACAAAGGGGCGCTAGTCATGATCCCTAAAGATCTTAAATCCCCAATCAAAGGGATCCCAGCTTCTAGTGGTGGGGTGGTCAATGGGATCTGCGCAGCTAAGTGGCCAGCAAGCCGTCTATCACCGTTTCAGAGCGCCTGGGAATTGGACTGTCCGACTGTGGCACCGCCACCAAATTCCTCCTATACGGTATTGTGCTGTAATTTTCAAACCTGCTATCTCACTGGTACGTTTCCAAAATTCCGTTCCTCCCATTGTTCTTGTGGCTTAGCAGCACTAGCCGCCTTCTTCTAGTCGTCTTCTATTGCTATTCTTAGACCTTAGCGCGAGCACTGCTCAAAGATACAACCAGCCATCACCATTATTACCATGATTCAGGGCAATTCTATGATGCAGAGCCGCAGGATTTAAACCGTTGAATATGGAGACACTGCGCCATTGCCGACAGCAGTGTCTCACAGTGGCGGGTTTCCCGAAGGGGCGTTTGCATTGCGTCCGTGACCTTTGCATCTTGGATTGTTGACTACCCGATTATCAAAGGATTACCAAAGTGCGCTATGCCACGATGTACGGAGTAGTTCACCATACTCCGTATATGGTTGCGCTTTAGCATTGGAGCTGATGAGCTGAACTTCCGAAGGCTGCGTGTTAGACTGAGACTTCCAGAGAAGAGTTATTCTACTCTCGTCCACGTCTACCTCTCATGTCCTACACGACAGAGCGCAGTCATGCACTTCTCATCATTATCCAGATATCGTCCGAGACACTGTAAGTATGACGTTTTCTGGGCACATTCAAAATACCTGGATCGACTCAGGGTCCCTCTGCATGGCCTTGCGAAGGAATGTTTGTCCGAACCACGACGTAGCAAGGTAGAGTTCACAGTGATGAATTGTCTCAGCAGGATGTCATCTCTTTCATACAGATTATTGATATTGGTAACTTGCATGGATACGAAGTACATCATTTGCATATGAATGGAGGTAGATACTCCGTTGTCCAACTCTGCAGCAAGTGGCTGGTCTATGGCATTCTCGCAAGGTTCAGACTTTACCTATGCGAGTGATTGGCTTCTACCTTCAAGATATGCTTCTCCCGCAAGTTGCCTACTACGTACTATCTGACACAACATTGGCGTGGTATCTAAAAGGCGGGGCTCATGCATTTGGGGTCAGTATTGATGGGAAGCATCTACTCCGAGTAGGCCTAGCTTTCTTAATTCCAGGTGTATCTTAGCGGATGCTCCAGATATTTATAGTCGATTTTAGGTGCCTATAATACAGCCAACAACCTTGATTCACAAGGCCAAAGCGCTATGAGATTCTTTAACTGTTGACGGATGTCCCTGGCACCATAGTACTATATGAAACCTGCGGCTGTTGCTATAAAACATTCAAATGATACCCGGATTACTGCTCCTCTAGTTGCAAGTGTCTCGAGAATATATATCTCACACTACTCACAAAGCAAAAGCACCTTTGAGTAACGTCTTTCCCCGGCCAACAACAAGTCTATGGCCAGAACAAAAGCCCCACTGGGCGTTATTCTTCCGATGGCTAACACGACGCATTGACAGATCTAGCCTGCTGCCTGATGCTGGGCAACAGCCCTGCATATATTGGTCAGACCCAATACGGAGTAAATCCCCCATTATCGCGCATGTCGAGACATCCCGCGCGCATTCCTTGCTCTCACACAGCTGAATGCAAAGCAGGAAAACGGCTATGTTCATCCTACGGCCATCACACAGGCAGAGCAGAGCAGATGCAGATTCGGAGTCGACGCCCTCAACCCTTTGAGCAACAGAGTCAGTCACTGGACCACAACGCCGAGGCAACCCTTGAAAGAGCGACAGGATG
Organism: Aspergillus mulundensis; assembly: GCF_003369625.1. Lineage (NCBI taxonomy): Eukaryota > Fungi > Ascomycota > Eurotiomycetes > Eurotiales > Aspergillaceae > Aspergillus > Aspergillus mulundensis. The sequence continues at coordinate 1,053,743 of NW_020797899.1, read as the reverse complement.
CGGATTCGTCCAACCTGTTCTCTGATTCCAGACCAGATCTCCCCGCTGGACAAAGCGAGTGAAACCGCAGCCGTGAAGAAAGAGTCCTTGATCAAATCAGCCTCCAACTCCACCACCGCGATCTGGATGGCTCGCCCGCGGCTGCCAACAGCCAGAACGAGGAAGGATCGGAGATGAGTGTGAACGTTGGCGTGAGCGCCGCCGTCTTCATTGATTACCTGCCGTCCGTGCCTGAGGCTAGGACTCGTTGTGATTCGACCAAGCGCCCCCGTGTAATCTCCCTAATCTGCCGGAGGGAACGTGGGATGGTCCAGAACCACTCGAGCCAGCCTTCGGACACGGCCTTGATGCTCTCTCGCACACGGCCTTCCCAGCCGGAATCAGCAAGGACGATGGTGGGATGAGACAGCGGGCCACCGAAACATCATGCCAGGGGCCTGGGTTTGCCTGAACGGGGAGGCATGGCTGGTGCGCTGTGTGATCGTCCTTGGGTCGTGCAGTTCGTGCTGGGAACATGGTAGCACAATGGCTGGCTACTCCGTCTAATAGTAACAAAGGTCGTCACCGGCAGCCTGGTTTTATACTATTTCCGGCTGGCTCAGCTGCTCCTCTTAAGCGTCTCTTGAGCAAAGAACAGAGTTCAATAGTAATGCTGGCACTGTCACTGGCACCTGACATCTGACGGCTGCGAATTGCAGTTCTTAATCAATAAAGTACTCGGTATACGTAACATCAACTCAGGAACCTCATCTTCTTGATCACAACCACATCTGTGATACCAGTGGAGAGCCTGTGGAGAGCCCGTGGCGATAAGCAGAGTGAGTGGGCATAAAGCGCAGCCTGTGCCTTTTATTACTCTCTCCACCCAACCGCCAACCCCCCAGTTGAGAACTTGAGACACTTGGGACGGGCCTTTTCTCTTTCATCTCCTTCTCTGCCTCTTGTTAATATTCCCTTCTTTCATTTCTCTCTCCCAGCCATCCTCCTTCAAGTTCTTCGCCATCGATTTATCGCATCCTAGAGGGATATTTGTCCCTCACGGGTCGCTCAAACTCCTTGATCCGCCATTTGCGCTTGTACCTGAGACTACCTACCGCAACGCGTGTCCACGACGTCAACTCCTGACAACGACCACAGAAGGTCCATATCACGCAACAATTTATCCGGCTGGGAGGATTCGATCCAAATCTCGATATATTGAATACTCAACATCGCTAGACGCCAGACTATGAGTATCGCTGCCTATAGTCTCCCGTTTTAGTCGTCCAGCCTGAGGATATTCGCTCATTTCCCCGAAGATTTCCCCGAATAACATTGACTTGCTTCATGAATCGACCATAACTCACACGACTCGACGTCCAGAGTATCACTACACTCGTTTATATACCAACCATACGCTCTCTACGCCGTTGACCGGCAGCCGCTCTTTCATCTTTCATCTTATCGTTAGATACCCATCAAAGGCTTCATCCTTTCACACCACACTATCACCAGCTTGAGTTTGTTCTCCGTCCGATTCTTATCCCAAACATCTCACCATGGCGCCTTACAACCTCGACCCACACTCCCCACACGGTATGTACTATCGCCGCATGAACTACGCACTAGAGGTGAATCACTAACATGCTGAAGCTTTGTTTGCCCGCTCGGAATGCAAGCAATGCCCGCAAGAATCTCCTTCATGCGACTGCCCATCGGGCACGAAATGCATGATGACCGCCCAATCCTGTTCTGCATGTGCGACTATACAATGTGTCGAGACATCCAGCAGCTCAACCTCTAACAGTAGTTCCAGTGGGGGAGGAACCAACACGGGCGCTATAGCGGGCGGTGTCGTCGGAGGTCTTGCAGCAGTAGGAATCATCGTATTCCTCATTTGGTGGTTCGTCATTCGCAAGAAGCGCAACCAGCAGCGAGCAGAGGAGTCGGAAAAGGCCAGCTCGTACGCCGCCCGCGCCCCGCCGGCTTCCAGTGCTGCACAATCGAGGAAGTCCACCCATTCGATCGCATCTACCGTCTTGACTCGCGCCTCCAATGTTATCCAAATTGCGTACATTCCTGGCGTAACGAACAGATCTCCACCGGATACTCCTCTCGTCCCACCTGTCCCCCCTCTCCCTGGCGCTTCAGCCGACCAACATTTCTTCATGCCTGGGGATTTGCGCGACTCATCCTGGTCTGACATGACGACGGACCGTCGTTCTATGGCTAACACACTGCGAAGCAGTGTCGCTACGACTATCTACCGGAACGATGCCATTGTCAGCCCCATGCCTGCCCAGCAGGTAACGCGCACTCGCGCTGCAGTGGTCAGCATTCACAATGGGCCAAGCACACCATCCTCCCAGCACCTGAGCCCCGATACACCGGCTGTTCCTGCCATTACTCCCTCACAGCTCGCCAGGGCGGGTGTCACCGACGCAAACAACAACAGCTCAATTGTGGCTCGCACTGTCACCGCGAAACCTGTGATGGTAAAAACTATTGGAAAGAAAAACAACGCGGCAGCTAAATCACCCGTCCAACCCATCGCGGAGCAGCCGGAATCGAGCGCTGGATCCTCGTCTACCAGCCAGAAACCCACCAAAGCCTCCAGCGTCTCATCAAATGACGGAGGAGAACCCCCCGCTGCCGGTAACAAGCGCACATCCACAATCGCCGAGACACCAATCTCAGCCAGGAGATCTCAAGCTCCAACGGTGATCGAAGATTCACCAGCCATCATCCAGAGCCCGTTCACCGACGAAACACCAACAGAAACAGACAGGCGCAACTCAGCTTTCCTAGAAGGGGCCAGCTTAAGCTCAAAGCGACACAGCGGCGCACCGCCCCCGCGAGTCGAGAGCCCCTTCGCAGACACAAACGAGGTGAAATAAGCCTTCTATCACCTCTTGTCTTCTGTTTCAAAGTAACGACGTCTGATTCTTGCTTGATTTCCCTGGGTTGTTCACATTATTTCGTTCGGCACGGCGCACAAGGGGTGGAGCTCTTGATTCCATCATTTTTGCTATATAGATGCGATGTTGTCTTTTCCATTTACCCTATCCTTCTGGGTCTACCTACTCTGCCAAGAGTTCTTTCTTGTATATGATCGGCTACGCCTTTTCCATTCTCACCTTTTTTATATCCAGATCCAGCCGTTGGTGGCCGTGAACAATCATATCATTCCTTCTTTCTCTCTATCATCTTGCTACTTGTGGTGCTCTGATGCTGTAGTTCTGTTGTATTGGATGTAGCTTGGTGACGCACACTAATTATCCTCTATCGTAGCGTTGGTCTTGGGGGCTAGCTAGTTTATCTACCATGTACCTAAAGAGCCAGGAGAATGCCATTTCCGCGAGCTTAGGCTATCACAGACCATATACATCTGGAGTGCATATATATATATCCAATCTAGACCCAGGCCGACGGATACGCAAGACATCAGAGAGCTCTTATTCCTTGCGGTGGATTATTCATGCAACAAAAATATATGTGGATATAACCGCAAATGGAAGCGCAAATCCGTGACTCAAATGAATGGATAGCTGGAGCCATCTTCCAAGCCCATTGATATGTCATTTGATTAACTCAACTCGACCAGCGAATGGAGAGAGCAAGCCATCAGATGATACTACCAGATATCAACAACAATCAAGCGATTTTTCTCTTTCAGAAATATAAGAGGAATAATTCCACGTCTGGAGGTCAAAGTAGAGTAATGGATGGTGTATGCACTCATGTCATCATATTCGGAATTCTAGATCAACGCTAACATAGAACAAAATCAGTAATCCTCTAGCCCCATACCCTTCCCGATCTTCCGGATCAGAGCGCGCTTCAAGAACGCCTCGCGTGCTAGACCACGCGTATGGCGAGACCAGGTATCGAGGCCGATAACTCCCTTGACGAGGGCGGATTGGAGAGCATAGATAGCTTGCTGGATGCCTCGTTCTTCAGCCACAAGGTCGTAGAGCTGTTTCCCTACCACTGTGGGAGCAACAAGTATGTCGTCGATAGGAGGGAGACCCGAGGAGGATAAAGAGGGATCCGAGCTGGAGGATGGTTGGGTGGTTGAGACGCGTGACTGGGCGTCCGCAATGACGGCATCGGCGCGGTGAAGAGATTGAGTGAGCACCGAGGTGTTAGATTCGAGTGTTGAGTTTAAGGTTGTGAGAGATGAGATTTCGGTTTGGAGAGTCGCGATGGCGGCGTGAAGTGACTGGGATTGGGAGGTTAAGGATTGGGCGGCGGATTTGGAGTGGTTGATATTCGCATGGAGGGTCTCGGTAACGGCTTTGGAGACAGCCTGGAGGAGGGCATCTTTCTCCGGGTTTGGTGGGATTGGGGGCGCGGGCCCCGAGGGCGTAAACGACGGGAGGTCGAGCTCGAAGGGAGATGTGAGTAGATCTTCTGTTGCCGGTTTCGGTCTTGACTGAGAGGCTGGAGGCTGGCTGGTCGGAGCGACATGAGGTGGTCCATGATGCGGTGGATGTGGATGCACCTGTTGAGCTGGGGGATGTTGGCGGTGATAAGCTGCATAAGGGGGCACATGTGGACCTTGGGGGTGTGGAGGTTGGTGTTGTAGAGGTATACTGTGTGTCCCGTTCGCAGCCGGAAAGTGGGCGGGTCCTGGGGTATATGCGGGCCCTGGATAACCGTTGCGCTGCTGCGCGGGTTGCGGGGGTGGAGGATATGCGCCCACAGGAATGGCCCCCTGCTGAGGTAGGTACTGAGAGTCCCTGCTTTGAGCATTCCCTATGGAGATGTGTACCGGAGATATGGACTGTCGCGTGCTTTGCTCCTTGGGTGGCAAGGGAGGCAGCGGCGGCGGAGTATTGTGCTGTGCTGGAGCAATGTTCTGCTGCAGTCCTGCAGGGCTGGATAGCTGGCCTGGCTTGGGAGGAGGAGGTGGTGGTACCTGCGATGCAGGTTGAGGGGAGCTAACAGCGGGCGATAGGGACGAGGATGTATGGATCGGGGAATTCCCAAGTTCCGCGGGTAATGGAGGACGAGGAGGGGGTGCTGGCACCGTTGGCGCCTGTTGCGGTATAGGCTGCTGCTGTTTGTATTTGACGGGAGGCTCTTTCGCAAAAACATCCTGGAGAATCGAGAGAAGATCAAGCAGGGAGGCTCGCTACGTATGCAACAATTAGCAGGCGGACGCGATTGCGTGCTCATGATACTACTTGTACTCACCTCCCAAGCCCCGGCCCAATGCGCCAGATAATGGTGATAAACCCTCCCTTCCAACGTGACATGCTGGCCTACCCGAACGGCCATATCCTGAGTCGGCTTCACGTATACGATCGGTGGCTCGCGAGGGTACGTGTTGGGAATCCATAATGCGATGGGGAATTTGTAGACAGTGCCGCGGAAGGTGACGGGCAATGTGCCCGAGAGTTGTAGTAGTAGAGCAGAGAATCCATTCTCATAGGCTGGTGATTCGGTACGTCAGTAACCCGCTTGGAAGCGCTTGGAGGACCAAGACTCACTGTAGACTGCGGTTTCAGGGGTAAGCATGGGGAACTTGGCCAGGACGTTTGCGACATCGTAGTAAGTCCGGTTGGGGTCCTGGTATGTTTGCCTGGGGTCGTAATGGTCCTGGGAGATCAGCACGGGAGTTTGGCAAATGACAGTGCCGGAGCCTCACCCTAATCAGAACACTGTACAGCCAATTCAGCGTCCTCTGGGGGACCGACGCCATGACGAGGCAGCTCTGGGGGGGAAGATGGGGAGAGCGAGTGCGGCAGCGTCACCGCACAGGAAGACAGAGCATCCCCGCAGTCTTGGCCCTTAGTCAGTTCCACTGCTCTACCGCTACAACAACAACTACTACTGCAACCCAACCTCTACAGAATCCATTATCCAGTGACAATGCGATTATTGTGAAACGCTACAAACATACAGGCCATATCCCTTACTCGCGCACGAACGCCGATGAGCGAATAGTAGTCTACAATGGCTGCCTCGACGAGGGTACTCACAGCCGTCTCTGCATTAGCCCGCCAGGAGTACAATGGCGAACGAAAAGGTCAAACGTTGTTATTCCGTTTTGAGGCATTGTACGAGGGTTCCTGTAAGGGCTTTTGATGCAAGCGCAGCCGTATGTTGGTGCCAGAACCCTTCTCACCCTCCTTCACACTATGAAACACTGGGTCCCAAATCAACAGCGAAACGTGGAGAACATCCTTTCGGACAATCTATCCTGTCTAGAGTGAAGCGGAGGGGCGAAATACTGAATCCTGGCTAAAAGTGATATCTTCGCCTAGAGACTGGCCTGGTCTGGAATTCGCCGGTTCTCCTGGCTTCCCGGCTGTGTTGAGCTCGCATTGTCAGGGAACCCCACCATTGGAGGAACAGTCAGGGGAAATCTGAAAGTGTTGCAATCAAAATAGAGCATGGAAGACACTTTATATTAGCTGTGTCATGGCTAGAGCCGTTGGTGATGCAGGCGTCGTTGCACATTGTTCTGTGAGCGGAGCTTGGTATTGTCTGTCTCAACCCAGCTTCAACAACAATCCACCCCGATAATGGATTGACCCGACGATCATAATCGCCACACCTGAGCTTGGCCTGCAGCCTGCCCTGGCATTGTTACATCTCCACCTGGCCCGTTCTTCATATTGTTTGTCTCGCATGTTACACGAGGATGAGCAGTCATGGCTACAACTTGCCGGTCAGCGGCCGCAGCGTCAATGGTTGTCTTGAGAGACAATCATGACACATCGAGGGACGACATGCGTGCTTGAAGCTCTTATACGGACCTCCTTGTCTACACCATCCTCCATCTTGCAACCCTCATCCTCTTCAATAAGTCTCTTGCTGCGAGCGAACTGCAGAATCTTGCGAAATCGACCAACGAACCCGCTTCATCTCCCTTCGCTCTGAGCTGATCATTATGGCTTCAGATTTCGATCCCTGGAATCAGACTGTCACCATCCGTCTTGGTGACGGGACTCCCGTCGATGTACCTCTTGATTTCATCGACATGACGCTCCAGTACGCTCTTCGAGCCAACATGAGCTATGCCGCGCAGCTGGGAGCATCTCTTATACTCTTCGTCATTCTAGTTCTTCTGACTAGAGCCGAGAAGCGTGACTCCTACGTGTTCTGGCTTAACGGCCTTTCGTTGGTCCTCAACATTGCCAGATTGTTTTGTACGATGCTTTTCTTTACGTCGAACTTTTTCAATACCTACACACTCGTTTCTGGTGACCTATCTCGAGTTCACAAGCGCGAATATGCAACATCCGTCTTGGGAGCAGTGTTCAGCGGGCTACTCATGACAACGGCAGAACTTTCGCTGGTCCTCCAAGTGCAGGTTGTGTGTTCGAATCTCAGACGCATCTACCGACGCAGCCTTCTTTGCCTATCGGTCATTGTTGCTACCGTAGTCATGGCCTTTCAATACTGGCTAATGGGCATCAACTGCAAGTTCATCATTGAAGGAAGCGACCCAAGGCGCATCAACTGGCTAGAAAGCACCACCAACATCATCTTCACCGCGAGCATCTGTTTTTTCTGCGCAATCTTCGTGACCAAATTAGGGTTTGCCATACGTCTGCGCCGTACGCTCGGCAAGACTGATCTCGGGCCTATGAAAGTCATCTTCATCATGGGTTGCCAGACCATGGTTATCCCAGGTATGTCCTGATCGCCTCTCTACTAAGACTATGAACATCCCGCTAACACACTTTATCAGCCATGCTCTCAATCACGCATTACTTCGTCGAAGTCCCAGAGCTCAGTTCTAACGTCGTCACCCTTGTTATCCTTTCCCTTCCGCTTTCCTCCATCTGGGCCGGCACGGTCCTTGGCAAACCCAGCACGCCCTCGAACATTCGCAACTTCTGGCAGATCCTCTCTTTCTCAGGACAAAGGACCAAGCGCTCTACATACACTGCCACAACGGCGACCGGAACCACGACATCTTCCATTGCAAAGCAGTGCACTCACTGCTACTCCGAGTCGCGGCCGCTGACGGATAAGGACGGTGTCAGGAACCAGGAGGGCCCCTCGCCGGTCTCTTCGTCGAAGTACGGGATCGCCGTTGAGCATGACATCTCGGTTCAGAGCGCGAGAAGGGACTCTTTTGAGGTTTGATGCGATGAGCCTCACCTTCACTGTTCGTGGTTACACCCACAGACTTCGCTTCATCGTCTACTCGGCTTCGCCTATTCAAATCGGTGGCCTTTCTTTTCTTTTACTTTTCGTCTCTTGTTTCTTTCATCACATCGCATTGCATACATAATACCCAGTCCGCCACGGCTTTTTTTTTTTCTCTTGCTGCGACAGCCTTCACTTAGGTACCGATGGGTGCATGACTCTGTGGAACTGGCTGATGGATATCTTCCAGGTGGTCAGGGGCAAATGATAATATCATGCATAGCTCGCGAGACACAAGAGCTCTGAGTGCTTTCCTTTACTGTTTCGTTTTGTCGTTCCTCTTCCTTTACTTCTTCTCATAATCGATTCAGATTCCCCGACTTCTTCACCAGAGGTCCACTGATGTCGTCTTTCTTTCTTCTCGGGTTGGTAGATTCTCTCTGAGTGGCTTCATATTGAGATGGTCATGCTGGGTTCGTAATTCGCGAATACCAGCCAAGTACATAAAGAAGCAATAATCCACCCACCTCTTTATTATCGAAAGCATTTCGAACCTCCGTAGGCCGACTAGAGCTGAAGAATGAAACGAGTAAGAAGAGTAAAGGTTATCCCATCCATAAGTCAAGCTAACCCACCAAGGCATTAATTAATAACATGTTTCGAGAAAACAAATATATCATAAGAGCAAACCCCCATCCACTCATCAAGAAGTAGCCAAGCTAACCCTCCCTTCCCAATTTCGCCAGTGACTCAGTCAGGAACTCATTGGCATTCATCAAGTCCGTACTGCCGTAGACGATTCTCCGCCTTGGACCGCCGAGTGATTCGTTCCCAACGCGGGAGCTAGTTGCCCCCTCGTGGCCCTGCTGCCCACTTGTGCGCTGCACCCAGTCTTGCAAGTTGCCGTACTCATCCATGCTGCCACCGCCAACAGTAAAGACAATGGCTTCATTAAACGCTTGACGACGCTGGCCAAAGCTAGCCCCCGTACCGGGACCGCTCGATAAGGAGCCTTGCTGGGCATTACGGGCCGCCGACGCCGGGGGGATGGTTCCGCGGGCGTTGGTGCTCCTAGGGTCGAAGTAGAGATAGTTTTCTGTTTTTGCGATAGCAGAGCTCGATGCCGAGGCAGGATCCATGATTGACTCAGTTATCTTGGTGAGCGTGAGGTCTTTGTTGGCGGGGAGGAAGTTCTTGACGCCGGAGATGAGGGAGTCAAAATTTGCGCCTAAGGCGCCGGAGGTGATGCGGTCTGTGAGACGGTTGGAAAGGGAAGAGAAGCCGCGGAAGAGATCGGAGGATTGCTGCTGCGGCGCGGCGGTGGCCGTGGTCATCATGGTCATGCGGGTGAGTTCGCGGACCTGCTTGACATAGGCGATGGGGGTGACGTCTTGGACGCCTGTTCGGGTAAGGGCTTCTTCGAACTGGGTGATGTCGGCGCGGGAGAGTTCGGTTTCGGTGCTCAGGAACCAGATGAGGAATATGCGGAGTTTGTCTGTGGGGTTTGCACCCTTATTAGGGTCGTTGATCAATTCTAGGATTTGAGCTTTGGATTGTTTGGTGATGTTCTCCTCGAGCTCAAAGAAGTTATCGAGTTGGCGGTCTTTGATGCCCTTGAGAAGAGCGGTTGCAATGTTCATATGCATGTCCAGAATTGATTTCCGTTCCCGCAGTTCGGGCAGGAGGGTGATGGCGGCTTTGAGATGCTGCGCGGAGGCGCTGGTGTCGGCTTGAAGGTCTTCAATCGAGGAGGCTCCCGTCTTTCTTGTGATTTCAGTCGCATCCTCCTTATACCGTGTTAATTCGGCGTCGATATCTTCTGCCACGTGGGGGAACGGAGCACCGGCGTTACGCTTCCAGAAAAAGTCATTACTGCCAAGGTCATAGGCCTTCTTTGTGACACCACCGGCAGGGTTTGATTCGTCTAGAGGCGATTCTACCGTGATACGGTTGAGCCGCATTTGGAGAACATCTTGTACTAGTGATTGGTAGGTCCAAGAGTGGGAGAGCATCGGGACTAGATCGACGTTGCGGTCAACGATAATCAGGACCGGCCGCGCTGAAGGGACACCGGGAGTGGACTTCTTGTTGGTTGAGAACAAGTTGTCTTTGGAGTTGAGAATATGATCGCGTAGTTTGCGGTCTAGCTTTGTCGCGATGAGCTCGGCCGCACCTCCTTTGGGACAACGGATGATCGGTATGGCACCTAGTCCTGGTCAGCATGGGTTACTGTGTCCATACTTGTTACGTACCCATTGTAACGCTGACACTGAAGAGCCCGCTGACAATCCTATCGACGATTTCGTCGAGGTCGGCATCGCTCGTCTTTGCGCTGTTGATCCTCCAGTAGGCGTCGTTTCCTAGACCAAGGCTGAACAGATCCGGTTCGGCGACAATAAAGTTCAGATACTGATCATAGACCTGAGCGATATGTTCGGCGGTTCCAGTTGTTGCTATTTGAGTTGCGAAGTCTTCGAGGAGAGGTCGGGGAACGGAGGATAGGAAATTGACGTAGGCGGGGGAGTAAAGGCCGCGCTGGAGATCACCCGCAATCATCTGGATATTGGAAGCGGTGGGCTCGACGAGGTAGACAACTGGAACATCGGGAATAGGGTATCGGGTAGAGTTGATGCTCCTATGTAGCCTTGGTCAGCCACGTTGACACAGGGGACAGGAGATGCGCATACAGATGGATGGTTACTCCCCAAGCTCTGAGATCATTGACCCGTAGCACACTGCTGATAACATCCCGCCCCAGATTGTCAAACACCAAAACCTTCCAGATCGGGTCGCCATCCTCGTTGAGTATAGGGGTCGAGATGAGGCCTTGCGCCGAAGCGTCATGGGCGGCATCCTCCGCGGGGTGCGGCTCGTGGTTTAGGTTGAGTATCTTCTGAAGAGAAGCTGGAAGTTGTCAGGCATACGCGGGCGATGGACATGATGAGCAATTTAGACCTACCGACCTGACGGTCTCGGAGAGACATAGGTTGTGATGCCATTGCGCGTTCTCTTAGTTTATGTAGCTCCAATACTGGTCATGGCATGAAGTCACCGAGGCCGCAAAAGCAACTGAGCGGAAGCTGAGGTCGCCGGAGCCTGGTCGCCGCCACGATCTTGAAGCGCAAGAGGTCAAGCAGGAATATAAAGGCTTAGGTCGAAGGAACCAAAGGTCTAGATAGGACTATCTACTATCTACACTCCACCTGGCCTCCTCTGGGAGCTTCCCGCTGGGGGAGGAGCGGCTGACATAATCGAGCGAAGCCACTTCTGAGGCAGCAAACAGAGCAAACTCATCACGTGTGGCTGCGGTCCGGCCGGGTTGTCGCTGGTGCACGCAGGTTCCTCCTCAGCTCCCAGTCTTTTCCAGCCATCCCATCCGTCGTCACCGTTCCCCCTATCCCCTTCCCTAACCACTCAACAATCCTCGTAAAGCACAAGATCATGTTGCTTAATTGCAGCTTGGAGCGGCTCCTGTGATTAGGACCATTTCTTTCCATCTTTTAAGGAAACATCAATACTAGGAGACTACGTACGAGTGAGTCGTACGAGCAGGAAAAAGGAGTCAAGAGTCAATCAAGACCGACGGAGAGTCTGAGAGGCCAAATAAAAGGGTACTTTGAAGCGCAGAACAGAGGAGAAAGTGACAAGAGCCCCAGAGAACAGGGAACTGAACTGAATTATCATACGTCTATCTATCTGGACGGACAGTACTCCAGCTTGTGCATCACGAAGAGGCCCTTTTTTTTGCTCTGATTTTCTATTATTAAATAAGGAAAGGGCAAAAGGGTGCAGCAGCTTCGTGGAACGCGATTCGCAGGATTCTACAAGTCCGGAGAGACAAACGACCGACATTGTACCTTAAGGAACTGAGGCCACGCCACCTGGACATCTGAAGTCTCTCCCCCCTTCGCACAGAAACCCAACCTACTTTCGCCCCCAGTTCTTGGAACCTGCTGAGCTCTGCAGTCTGCACCACCGTTCCTTTGCCGCCGTCGCCCGGTCGCGGCCAATCAGAACACGCGAAGTCATTGATTTTCCAACGGCTTAAAGCGGCACTGCGTCCTTTCCTAATCTGGACAGCATCACGTGCGACGTCGATACATTCAAGTGTGATCCCAGTTGTCCTTCAAGGCTCCAACTACATCACGGACTAGATAGTATCTTAACTTGGATTCCACTGCAAACTGCATTTCAAACTGCATTTTTGAGCCAATTCGGGCTGGCGGAGGAGCGGCGTCATCATGGACCCAGTAAACCCGGCCTCGTTGCCGCCTGAGTACTGGAGCAGCCTGGATCCGTATGTGAATCCAGACTCTTCACAACAACAACAACACCATCATTCGCATCCTCCCCAGCAACAGTCGACTCCACAGCAAACACAGCATCAGCCCCTTGGAATTGGCTGGGATCATCCTGTCCTGCATTCGCAAACATCTCACCGTGATTCAACCCATGGGCTGTATCAATCGGCAACACCGCAGGGATGGCAGCAAAACTCACTACATCACCAAACCCTGGCCCCTCCAACACCGCAGGACCTTGGGATATCGGCTCAGTATCGTCAGGTTCCACAATATGCTCAGGGGCAGGTGACCTTCGATTCAAGAGCAGTCCCCGCGCCGGAGAACCCTCACTATCAGTCCTACTCGTTCACCCCAAACTTCTACACTCCTCAACACATCTCTCTTCCGGACCCCTTCCCACAAACACATTCACCACAGCCTGCCCAGCAGCCATCGCGCCCCGCGTCCTACCAGCCGCAGCAGCTTCATCAAAACTCGTTGCCTCAATACGCGATTCCTCCCGGATTCCCTGATGACTCCACGGTAAGCATTGGTCAGGCTATCCAGGAGCTTTTTGTCTGACAGTCACAGCATACTTCGCTCAGCTTCTCAAATGACTTCGCCCAGCCCCCACCTCGTGTTCCAGAGCAGACGATCAACCCGCAGTTTATCAACTCCCCGCAGCCGGCAAGCCAAGATCCTCCGCTCAATAACACTCAAAACCAGTTTGTCTACGTAAATCCCGCCGAAGATCCAAAGTGCGTTCATTCTCTTCATCCCTTTTCATTTCCTTATTTCTCAGACTCACGCATAGTACAAATAGAATGTTCAGCTATTTCCCGGACAATGTACAGCTACAATCGATTCTACCCCATACCGGCGTCAATAGCCCTCTCGCGCCCGGTCAATTTTTAAGGACTGGGGGAGCCCCCATAAATGGTATGTTAGTGCGAGAGTTCTGCTCTGTAAGCTATTAACCCAGGGTAGGTCTTAAATCAGTACCAGCAATTGCGCCAGCTAAACCAGTGCTCTTACGGGCAAATCAAACGGGTGTTAAAAAGCAAGCTCTCCCCAAAAAAGTATCTGTCAAGAAGGCAAATGGGAAAGGCTCCGTTTCTTCAGGCTCAGACAGCTACGAGTCTGACTCAGACCTTGAGATTCAGGAACCCGAAGAGCCATCGCCCTTGCCGTTCTCTCGTCCTGCTGAACCCGAAGCTGCAGCAAATTATGATGCTCTTCGGGCTGTGTGGTTTCCGCGTAATAGACGGCCCAAGGTCGACAAAGTTAAGACTGCATTGGTTTCTTTCAAAGATGTTGTTAAGAACTACAGGGATTCGTGGAAAGAGACCGCTCAAGCTCTGAAAGCGGCTGAAAATAAGGGCGAATCCAACGATACGATTCTTTTAAGGAAGAAAGTTGCTCTCCAACGACGCCTCATGAGTGTCGTTGTGAGTGCCACTCTTGACAGGGGCCATCCCCTTATTGTCGAAAAGTATGTCCTACCCCTTCTCCTTGCCTCTGCATACCTGGTATATCGTTGCCATGGCCATAGAAGTCAGAAACGAATTGAGAGCGTCTCTCACGTAATCTTCCTAATATGGTTGTCATTATGTTTCAGAATCTTTTAGAGGACGGGTGAACTTTACTCTGAACCAAGCGACGTCGTCCTTGGTAGCTGCGTATGAAGAGAGAAGCAAGACTGAGACGTGGCGTCTCTTTTAAAGCTTATCGCTTGAGAAACAGCAGTGGTTGCCGCATGAATTGGCAAAGCCACCAGCGGATACAGCTTTTCACCTGCGCCTCTAGATTCTATCCCTGAATTATCCGTCCATCTTTTTTAAATCTGGTTTGCAGAAGCTGACTGGAATCTTAGACTTGGCGAACATCCGATGGCAGTGTCAGCCATATATTCGTTTCTTTTGGATCGGCATCAAGCTTCCGATATTGACGGTTCATTTACTCTCAACATTCTCAAGGTAAATTTTCGAATCCTTTCGCTAATCTCCAAATTTATCTGACTGAAGTATCAAGCTGCTTGCTCGGTTCATCACCATGGATGAAGAAGTCCTTCAGAAAACAAATGTCGCGAAACTGCTCCCAAGATTCGTGAAAAAGGGCAGTCCAGAAGTCAAAGCTCTTGCGCAGACTATACTCGATAACGCCGCTGCATCCACCAAGCGCAAACAGGAGAACAGCAAGCCAGGGTCTAAAGAAGGCTCGCCGGCTAAGCCCCCGGTTTCTGGTGCTACAACTGTAGATGGCGCGCGTAGAGATGTCTCTGGGTCTAAACGGCCTCGGGATGGAGAGGCCAACGGGCAGCCGGCCCCTAGGAAGGTAGTAGTGACTTCCAATATAAAGCCCGGAGCTAAACCCAGCGGTCTCGCCACTAATGGCTCAGTGAAACGCACGCCAGAGGCTGGTTCAGAGAACAAACCAACAGGAACTGCGGCCTCGACTGTCTCCCGCCCGAAGGCGAACATTGTCGCTCCTAAACCTACAAATCTGTTTGGATCTTTGACTTCAGCCTCTAAGAAGCCAGGGACATCAAACGCGGAGAGAGCTGCTGCCGCTGCTGCTGCTAAAACAAGGTAAGTAGACGGATGCTGTTGGATACGCTGTATATAACCTTGCGGACTAACCCTATGGCAGTACCGAAAAGAAAGAAGCCCCGCGGCCGGCATTCTCACTTGGAGATATCATGGCGGATCTTGACAAGCAGAAGGCACCTCCTCCGAAGGAATCTTCCGAGAGTAGAACCCCTGAGACGGAAGAAGAGCGGACGAAGAGGCTTCGCAAAGAGGCGCGGAGGAAATTGCGCGTTACTTGGAAGCCTGACGACTCGTTGACTGATATTCGCTACTTCACCCACGACCCTGACGAGGAACTTGGGCCAGGCGATCGTTCCCGTCAACGAGGCGATGTCAAAGGTGAAGGCAGCATCCTCAAACTGCACAAGAACCTTGACGAGCTGGAAGAGGATGACGATGGGGGTATGCGGGAGGAGCAGTTCTTCAACTACTATGTTCCCTCTGGTAAGGACCCGTGCACATCGAGGCGTGTTATCCATAGTCTAACCGGCACAGAAATTGACGACAGCGAAATATCGGCCGAAACTCGAGCTGCAAATCACATAAAACGCGGCGGCACGCAACAGCCTACAAGCCCCGAGGCAAAGGTTCAAGAACACCGGGAAGCTACGACACTCATGGTGTTCCATACATCACCTGCGGACGTACCGCCATCCGCTAAGGAGCCACCTGCACCTGATAGCAGCGAAGCGGAACCAGAAGTTCTCCCGTTCGGAGAGCTGCCCGACTTTATTAAAGTAAGTCGCGCAGGTACTCGAACAGAAACATATTCTAACGTGAATGCAGGATCGACAACAAAAGTACTACGCAATGATCAGGCCTCAGCCAGCTCCCCAGAGCCAGCCCAACAGTATCTTTGACCTGCTCAAATCGATACAGAATCCAGGCCAGCAGCAGTCTACTCCTCCTCCCCAGGCCCCTCAACCAGCCCAGGCTCCCGCATTTAATCTGGAACAAACCATCAACATGCTTAGCCAGCAGCCCCAAGTACCACAGGCCCCGCAGATCCCTCAACAACCCGTGATCGACCAGCGGCTTTTGTCTATGTTCTATGGTCAACAACCACAGCAGACCCAGCCACAGCCGCAGCCGCAGCCACAAATACACCAGGCTCAGCCTGGAGCCATAGCACCAAACCTGCTCGCCATTCTGTCTCAGTTTAGCAACCAGAATCAAAACCAGAATCAGCAGACGCCGCCGGTTAGCGAAGCCCCTCAAACCTCGGGCCACTACGAGAACCCCGAGCGCAAGCGCATGCGCGAAGCCGGTGGCTTTGACGACGATGACAAATGGAGGCGGAACAGGATGAACGCTCCCAACAAGAAACACCCCAAAGCCGGATCGGTTCCGTGCCGTTACTGGGCTGAAGGGAGATGTCTTAAGGGCCAGGACTGCACGTTCCGCCACGACCCTCTCTCGCCATGACCTTCATAACATAGCATGCTCGACGAAGCCCCATGATACCCTGACGCATTGTTTCATTGCCATCAGTTCAATGTGCCCATACACCTTGCATCACTTTCGCATTTACAGCTACAGGCCTCGTGACTTGACTTGGACTAGTACTCGGCTACCTGACGGTGTTCGGCGTTGTGATTCGCTTTCCCACATATTCTCATACTCTTCTCTTCTACTTTACATTGTTTCCCCTGCATTATTCCTTCTGCATACCATACATCATCACACGCATAGTGGTTTCCCATGGAGTTCGGGACGGATGTTTACATATCTGATTCTGTGGGCGGCCTTGCATGCCTCATTTACAGCGGCCCTTCCGGCATTTCAATTCGGTTTTCGTTTTGTTTGTTTCTTTGCATGGGAGCTCAGTCGGTCGTATATCGGAACAGAGAGCATTGTATATTAGGTGCCTAGGAAGGCGATTTGCCAGAAATAAACGGCTTTGTCTTCGATTATAACCTTTTCCGCGTTAAGTTGATGGCTGCGTGCCTGCTGCGCGCCGGCAGTAAGATCGCCAGTAACGTGACTGCCCAATACAAAAGCAAAGGCGACTCACACCGACGGTATCATTATATTGCTCTGTTGCTGCACCTTTGGCTTATAATAACTGGATCGTCGCTCCACTGGGTACGTGATATACCGGGGACAATGCCCTCAAAGCAACTTATAATACAATGCTGATATTATTATCGCCGAAGGACCTACAGAAGAAACCAAGACAGAGAACGAGTGCAGACTATTCATGCTGGCGAAAGCCAAGGCAAGGGGCTTTTCCTCTGGGAACTCTGAACAGGGTCAGCCGACTTGCTATAGGTGAATATGCGGTGTGCTTCCAGTGATTGACTTGGCATTCGTGTTGTGTGTTTGCTTATTCCCTAGCTGCTCTCTTTTAAGTACGGGTGATGTCGTAGTGAAGTTGTATCCTGCACTCACCAGTCTTCAGCTGCTATTGAATCTGGCCATGATATTCAATCTTGAAGAACGGAGTACGATGGTACCCCTTATTGCAGCTTTTGTTGTTTTGCTGGCCGTTCTAGTGTCGCGCTGCATCCTCCCTCCATCGGCGTCGACACGAGGCCCAATTCCCGCAGTCCCATTTTGGATGTCACTTTATGATGCCTGCCGGGGTGTCAATAGGCTCCGATTCTTCGAGACTCGCGTCCAGCCTTTGATCAAGCAACATGGAGCAGTATATGTCTGGAGCTCGGGACATTGGTCCGTCGTTATAACCAAGCCGGAGTATCTTTTGCACATGTTCCGCAATGAAAGTATCGTCTCCAAAGGCGGGTTCTACAAAAAGGCTCCCGGGAGCTCGTTCGCGGCCCTGTTTGGTGAGAATATCATTGACTCCAGCGGACCTACATGGGCCCATTTTGCCACAATCATCAAACCCGCGATCCGAAAGCCGAAAGATATCCAGTCACTGCGTGAGAAGTCGTCCCAACTTGCGGAATTGCTCTTGAATGCTCAGGCACTGGCACCTTCCGGACGAGGAGTGGCGATAGACCGGCCCATACAGCGCTGGGCGGTGGATATCTATGGCGTAGCGTTCCTCGATTCGGATATAGGATGCTTGCGCGACCCAACAAGCTCGCTGGAGATTGCTCTTGCGGAGATGAAAGAGAACTTTCCTAGCATTTTATTTCTGGAATTTCCATTCCTCCAGAAATTTCCATTCCTCTTTCCCTGGTGTCGCCGCGCACTCTCCTCCATCCATAAGTTCGAAGACCTTCTGGTCGCGCACATTGACGAATGGACTAGAGCACGAGGCGGTCGAGAGGAGAAGGGAAAGCTCGTACACCGTCTGCTTCGAGCACGGGAAAACCTCGAAATATCGGAGTTTCACTACCGCTCCAATCTTAAAATGCTCATAACGGCGGGTCATGAGAACGCATACGCCGTGTTACTGTCTGCGCTGTGGGAGCTCGCCCTGAACCCGTCAGTCCAGAATAGTCTCCGGCACGAGATATCCAGACTTCCATCGGACTATACTGTTGACGATTTGGATCAGCTGCCGTATCTCACAGCTGTCGTTTATGAAGTCCTCCGTTTGTACCCGCCACTCCACCAGTTGGTAAATCGGATGACCGTCGAAGACTTTACAATGGACACGGGGATCCGCATTCCGAAGGGGACCTGGATGGGATGGAATGCCTATGGCGTGCAAACCAACCCAGAAATCTGGGGCAAGGACGCGAAGGAGTTTCAACCTTCACGTTGGGGCGATGATACAACTACCGTTAACAACCTAATCCGTCTCTCACAGTCGAAGGGGCACTTCATCGCATTCAGTGCGTACTCCCGCCGCTGCCTCGGAAGCGGATTTGCCCTCACGCAGCTCAAGGTAGCCCTCGTGGAGATCCTTCGCAAGGCGTCATGGGCGAATGATTCAACTTATCATTTCGCTGCCACCTCGGTATGTTGAGACCAATCCGATTCCTAAAAAGTAAGCAGAATACTGACAACGATGAAGATCGCGGGAAATTCACCCCGAGGATGTCGTTTGATCTTCACTACAACGTAGTCTGTACAAGCCTTTTAGGCAGCCTCCGAATTGGAAGTCAGGAAGATTGAGAGGTTGATGTTCCGAAAGCCCGATGCACGCCCCTGCGTTATGTGCGTTGGAGTTCAAACCAGGGCTACACCTAGACCAAGATGAAATCAGATGGCAACTCCGTAGAGCTTCTAGCCAGCCCAGGGCCGTTGAGCATTATTCAAATAGTGCGATAATACATCTGCCATGTAGACTAAAACAAATGGCAACGTTATCCATTCGGGGATCGGCAGAAGTAGAAGAGTGTTGACTGGAACGGAAGCCTCCGCAAGGCCAGTCACGAGTCATGGCACAGCCACTCCTTAGCCCCTCTTATGTCATAGACAGCAGCCCGCCAAGCCACACTGGGCTAACCGCAGCGGTTCTTGGGCTTGGGTTCGTAGAGTCAAGGCACCAGCAAACCAATTCTCACGCCCTCCCCCACTTGCTCCTCCGACACTACGACTTCCTTCTCCTCTTTCCCCCTTCCCTCGCAAACAACTATCTTCTTAGCTAATTCCACGACCGCTTCACCCATATTTGAGAGTTCCGCCACAGCCGAGTCAGCAGCTGCGAGATGAGTTTAAAGGGTTTCCAGAAGAGCATTGTCCGCGCCCCGCAAACGTTCAAGGCCAGGTTCAACATTGGCGAGAACACCAAGGACGCTGTCTACACCGACGCCGAGCGCCGATTTCAGGAACTCGAAAAGGAGACAAAGAAACTCCACGATGAGTCCAAGAAGTATTTCGACGCCGTTAATGGTAGGTTTCTTCTGCAAGTCGCCCTCCGCCTCCAACTCGGCTGACTCGCCTCTTAGGCATGCTGGACCACCAGATCGAGTTCTCCAAGGCCATGACAGAGTTATACAAGCCCATTTCCGGCCGTGCCTCTGACCCGAGCACATATACGATTGAAGGAAACCCCGAAGGCATTCGGGCTTGCGAGGAATATGAAGCAATTGTGCAGGACTTGAAGGAAGCACTAGCCCCGGAGCTGGAAATGATCGATTCCCGCGTTGTTAGCCCCGCGCAACAGCTCCTAGAGGTTATTAAGGCGATTCGCAAGGTTGCGGTCAAGCGAGACCACAAGAAACTGGACTATGACCGCCACAGGAACACTTTGAAGAAGTTGCAAGATAAAAAGGACAAGTCGCTCAAGGACGAGAAGGCCCTCTACAAAGCGGAGGGTGATGTGGAACAGGCCACTCAGGACTACAACGTATACAACGATTTGCTCAAGGATGAGCTGCCGAAACTTTTCGCCCTTGAAGCGGAATTTATCCGGCCGCTCTTCCAGTCCTTCTACTACATGCAGCTGAACGTCTTTTACACATTGCACGAGAAGATGCAAGGTATCAACATCGGGTACTTTGACCTCACGCGCGACATCGAAGAAGCCTATGAGGAGAAACGCGGGGACGTCAAGGAGCGCGCGGAAGAACTCACTATTGTCCATTATAAGACCACGGGTGGTCGCCGGCCAGGCTCGAAACTGACCGGCAAAGACAAACTGGCTGCAGAGCACAAAGGACGCTTTGGATCACGGCCCAGTGATCCAGATGTTGTCGAAAACCCACCGCCTCCGTACTCCCCTGGCTCCAGTGGAAGCGCCCTTGCTGCTGCCGCAGCCAAGAAGCCGGCGCCCCCTCCGCCAAAGCCTAAACCCTCGCAGTTCCGTGCGCAAGTCGAGACAGTCACGGCGTTGTATGATTACGAAGCACAGGCTCACGGTGATCTGAGCTTCTCGGCCGGAGAAGTTATCGAGATTTTACAACGGACAGACAACCAAAATGAGTGGTGGACGGGCCGTGTTGATGGACGAGAAGGGCAATTCCCAGGTAGGCATTTCCCGAGATTACTCTTATACTCTGCTAACGTTTCACAGCGAACTATGTCCAGTTGAATTAGGTGTGTACACCATACATAGTATACAGTCTTTCTCTGCAAGTTTATGTCGTCTTGTGCTGTTGGAGTCTTGTCAGGCTTTTCCTACTTGCATAAACCTTTGTTTCTCGCGTTTGCCTACACTGCTGTGCCCATCCGGCATTGTTGTCGCCCGTGTATATATACCTTGAGATGTTTAGCAAATGATCTATGCACTGCATGTTTAGCCAGCGGTGTTAATGCTCAAGTTTTTCTATCTTCGAATGCTTCAATGTATTTTACGAACACCTTTGATTTGAGCCAAGAAAACCAACTTTAGATTATCCGTCAATCGGTTCATATCCGTGACTCCGTTCGTACTTCGTAAGGCTTTAGATGATACAAGCAGCCCGCCCCACCAGAGTCCCTCGCCGATGATCTCATCTGTATAAGTACTCCAACTCCCCATCATTCAAAGCGCCACTTTCGACTCTCTACAACCCATGAAGCAACTATGGCTGCTCTCCAGAGTCTCCGCTCCACATACCGCCTGAATTCGGGACATGAGATCCCCATCCTCGGTTACGGCGTAAGTAATCGCTCACAACAACAGGCAACAAACGGCTAACAGGATCCAGGTCTATCTAATGTAATCCACCCATCTATACTCTCAAGTCTCGGAAGCTGACGTCGCCAGTCCGTCCTCCAAGACCGAACAGACAACCCGAGAGGCACTGCGCCTCGGATACCGCCATGTACAGCCCAATCTGATCACCCATCTTGCGACACAGATACCCTAACAAGAGCATACAGGTCGACTCGGCAATCATGTACCGCAATGAGAAAGCCTGCGGGCGTGCAATCGCAGCGTCGGGTATCGACCGATCGCAGATCTTCTTTACCACCAAGATTCCCCCAGAGTCAATGGGGTATAACGCTACCAAACGGGCCATTGACTCGAGTCTACGGACTGCGGAGCAGCAGTACTTTGACTTGTACGTTGCGTTGTTCTCTCACCTCCGCACTCCGTCACCCAGCCGGCCTCTACTAACTCCAGTGCAGAGTCCTCCTGCACGCCCCCTACGGAGGCAAAGAAGCGCGCCTCGGCTCATGGAAGGCTCTCGTGGAAGCGCAGAAGGCCGGGAAGACAAAGTCCATTGGTGTCTCAAACTACGGCATCCACCATCTCGACGAGCTGGAGGAGTACATCCAGTCTAGCGGTGACGCCAGTGTGAAGGACAGCAAGATCGATGTTGGGCAGTACGAATTGCATCCTTGGCTCGACCACTCTGATATCGTCGAGTGGTTGCAGAAGAGGAACATTGTTGTTGAGGCTTATTCCCCGCTTGCGCATGGGACGAGGATGCGCGAGCCGTTGTTGAAGAAATTGGGCGAGAAGTATGGCAAAAGCCCGGCGCAGATCATGATTCGGTGGGGGCTGCAGAAGGTAACCTTAACCTATTCAAATCTGTGATTGAAATATTTTCTAGGAAGGTATTGACTATCCCAGGGATTTGTCCCGCTGCCGAAATCAGTTACGCCGAGTCGCATCCAGGAGAATGCCGAGGTGTTTGATTTCGAGTTGGACGAGGAGGATATGAAGGTCTTGCATACGGGCGAATACTCGCCGACGGACTGGGACCCTACCCAGGATTATGACTAGATGAGGACAGCTGTAGAGATAGAGTCGGGGGTGGATGGAGCCTATACATAGAGAAGGGTAGATTGGCCCCGCTGCTTAGCAATCGATCATTTTGACATCTCCAAGTCCAACCCCACCACCAACACTCCTCACAAGCCGCAATCACCCAGATCTCTGCTGCGCCGTGCATAGCAGACACGAATTACTAGAGAGCAAAACTTCTCCCGGCCCTTCATCGCATCCTCTGCCACAATGAAGTTGATTCTCTCCACCTCGTACGTCCCGCTGCCCCGCGAACCTCCCCACCCGACTCTCAAGACAAGCCGCACCAGCCCAGATTCGCTAACGATCTTCTAATAACAGGAATATAATGACCGCCGGAGGTCCTTCCGTAATCCGGCAACCGTCAACCTTCAAATCAAACGTCGAGCTAATCAACTCGCTGCGCGCAAACTTCCAAGCCGCGCAACAATCCATCCCCGCGGAAACCACCACAGCCAGCGGCGGCGGCGGCGGCAGCAGCAGCAGCAGCAGCAGCTCCTGGACAAAACGCGAAGACGACGCCCTCTACATTCCCGCCGTGGACTTCTCCCAGCGCGGCCTCGCCGAAGAACGCTCGCAATATGACATCACAGTAAAACTATTCTACCTGCCCGGCATCCCCGTCTCTCGCCGCTGCGCGCACACAAAGCAAGCGATCGAGCTGGTTCTGAAGGAACTGCACGTCGACTCAATCGATCTGCTGATCGTCTCATTCCCGGGCATTACATTCGACGCAGAGGACGACAGTGAAGAGGAGGAAGATAACTCGGGTGATGGCGGGAGCAGCTACGAGCATGAAGATGATTTCGACAGCCTCGTACAGACATGGAAATGCCTTGAGTCGCTGCATGAGCAGGGGAAGATCTTGCAGCTGGGTGTTGCGGAATTCGGCAGCGAGCGATTAGCGCGGTTCCTGGAGCATACGCGTGTCAAGCCGGCTGTCAACCAGATCAATCTCAAGGACTGCTGTGTTGTGCCGAAGAGTCTGATTCTGTACGCGAAGGAGCAGAAGATTGACCTTCTGACGCATAATGATTGTAATGATATTTTGCCCAAGGGCACGATTCGGGAGCTGCTGGGGCCTGGGGAGAAGGGGGCGGGGATTCTCGCTTCGGCGCCGGGACAGGAGGGAGATGAGGATTTGGTCAAGGGGGATATTGAGACGCAGTGGGTGGTTAAGTATACGGCTGTTGTGAAGGACCGGGGGGTTGTTGAGAATAAGGGCTATTTTGCGTTGGCGGATGTTGGGAGCTGCGTTAAGCCTTGACCTTGACGGTTTGACTTCGTTCTTTTTATATTCGTTTATTCCTCTTCTTCTTCGCATGTAAAAGCGTGGCGTTTATCATTCAATGCGATCATTCATAGCCTGTACATAGGTAGACTACCCTACCCAATCATACTCCTCTTCCTCCCTCTCATCCGTACATCCTCCAACCGCTTCAGCGCCGATACAGATCCCTTATAACTCTCCTTATACCCGACAAGAACCTCCTCAAAGAACCTTTCCGTCCGAGGATGCGAGCTCCCGAACGCCCGCTCAAGGACATACAAATCAACAGCCCGATCCTCATCCTGCGCGCTCTGCATCGCCAGCCCAAAATCAATCATCACAATATCCCCCTCCATAGACGGCGACCCCTCTCCCTCCTCATCAACTGCTGCCTCCGCAGATTTCGGTCTCAGCATAAGATTACTCGTCGTCAAATCCCCATGAATAACGCCCGCCCTATGCAACCCACCAACAGCACCCCCAATCCTCCTCATCAACCCACGCACCTTCTCCTCCTCACTCTTCTCAATCCCCTCCCCCATAGCAAGCCCCCTCTCCCTCTCAACCCCCTTCAAATACCGCTCCCACCTCTCAAGCTGCACGCGCACAGGCCCGCCCTCAACCCACTCCATAACAAGCCACGAGCTCCCATTATCCGCATTCGGCTCCCAGTCGACGCCCAGCAGCGCGGGCACCGAAACACCCTCCTTAACGAGTTTCTGCAGACAACGCGCTTCCTGGAGGATGCGGGCGCGGGTGAGGCGGCGGTCGAGGATGGGATGGCGGTACGGCTTTGAGGGGCGGATTTTGAGGGCCGCGGGGGTGGTCGATGATAGGAAGGTCGTTCTGTATAGGTGGGCTTCGGCGCCTTGGTAGATTGGTGTTAGGTCTGTTGGTGAGGGTTGCGGTGTGGAGGAGAGGATTGTGCTGAATGGTGGGGGGTGCGCGGTTGGCATTGTGGTTTCGGTTTTGGCTTCGCTATGTTGGTTGGTATTGTTGGGTGTGAGTTTTATTCTTTTGCAGTCGGGGGGCATAGAGAGCGTTGCTTTTGGTTGGGAGGCTGCGGTGTCTCTGAGACTTGGTGGGAAGAATATGGATGGAGGGGAGGCTCGGAATGCGATAAATTTGTGGCGGGGAACTTTAGGTACGGTATCGCAGGGCGGACCTCCACCACTAGATTGACAGAGGATGGGACTCAATAGATCGGGGACAAGGAGCTCTATTAGCTATGTATTTCACGGTAGAATTGCGTGATTTTTATCATGTTCGAGACAGGAATTGATTGATATAACCGCCACATAAGCCATCCATCAATCGTACAATCCAACGCTAAACGCCCATAATGCTACTGTACTTTTCTAGTAAGAAATTAAATCTATGCCTTCCTCTTCTTCGTCTTGCGCTCGCCATGGACATCGTTCCACGCGTCCTCGAAGATGGTCTTCCTTGCGCCGATCTGCCCTTCAAAGAAGTTCATCTTGCGAACAACCTCCATCGCACCCGTACCAAGGCCAACGGTCTTACCCATGATGATACACTCGGAGACACCCTCGATCAGATCAGTTCGGCCTGCTCCACCAG
Source organism: Aspergillus mulundensis (assembly GCF_003369625.1). NCBI lineage: Eukaryota > Fungi > Ascomycota > Eurotiomycetes > Eurotiales > Aspergillaceae > Aspergillus > Aspergillus mulundensis. The sequence goes on along the minus strand of NW_020797899.1, from coordinate 1,028,396 downwards.
CATCAAACAGGTGGTCTGCCGTCTTTTCGAAAGAGGCAAGTTGCAGAACAGAGTCACGCATCTTCGCAAGACCGAAACGCGTGATACCGAGAACTTCACCCTTGTATGTCATGACATCGGCAAGAAGTTGCATGTGACGCGGATCAATGTCCATGTCCTTCATGACTTCGCTGATTTCTTGCACGATGGTTGACCGGGCTGCCTCGATACCCAGCACGTCGCGTGCTTCCATAACGTTGTTGGTTCGGGTGCGTAGGCCGTCGATACCCACTGTGTTCATGCACTGGCGTAGACCGTAACCTTCGACCAGAAGAGTATTTGTATCGTTCTTGTCGTCGGTACGAATGATTGCACGGTAAGCTTGCGGGTGACCGAGGACTTGGATGTCTGGAAGCAGGCGCTTGAGGGCCTTGAGGCGGAGGAAGGGGTCCGCGCTGGTTGCGGCGATTTCGGTCTTGGAGAGCTTCTCCTTGCTTGCGGGGTCCAGATCGATGTGAATGTGGATGTGAGAACGGCTTGACCTCAGCTTCAAGTCATCTGACTTGAACCGTCGGTGATTCTCGATGGCGTGTCGGATTCTGGCGACTGTCAGATCGAGCTCTAGGGCGCTGATTGTCTCCCAGTTGATCTTGACGGTCAGGAAGGCTTCCTTTCCTGTCCATGTTTCACGGACGTAGTGGATGATATCGCGTAGGAAGGTCTTTTCGATGCGACCCTTGGCCATTCGAGCGGCGACAATGTTGTGCTTCTCAACCAGCTCGCAGGCAATAACTGGAGTACTGATCTCCTTGGAAGCGTTGATAATTTCCTTGATACGGGGCACACCCTGTGTGATACTCATACCGGCGACACCAGCAAAATGGAAAGTTTTCAGCGTCATCTGCGTACCGGGCTCACCAATAGACTGCGCACCGACGGCACCGACGGCATGTCCTGGCTCCACTTGGGCTTTCTTGTACTTCAGCAAACAGCTGGAGATGAATGTTCGAAGTGTGCGCTCAGTCAGCTTTCCTGTGTGATTCAAACCCTTGGCTGTCCTCTCGTCGTTTGGATCGCTGTCACCACCTCGGGAGATCAACCTGTCCGCCTTGTTTTGGACATATTGCTGCACCGAGTCGAGGAAGTCACGAGCGCTCTCGAATTGGTCAATACCGTGGTCGCTACGATCCATGTAACCAAGCTCAACACCCATCAGGTCTTTTCGCACCAGCTTGGCACGCTCCTTGGAAAGCATTTCCTCGCATACGTCCATAATCTCACCAGGGGACAAACTTCGCTCATCGTTCTTGTACGTCGTCGTCTCGGCGTGGATGAAAGTTCGATCGAAGTGGACGGGCTTGGCTTTGCCCTCCATATCGAAGGGGTCCAGTTTATCGTCACCATACTGGAACTGGACGATACCCTGAGACGAGTTCCGAACAGTGTCGTCGTAGCCGGTAGAAAGATCTTCCAGAGACTTCATCAGACGACGGGACATGTAACCAGTTTCGGCAGTCTTGACCGCAGTATCGACCAGACCTTCACGACCGGACATGGCGTGGAAGATGAACTCGTAGGGTAGAAGACCGGAGAAGAAACTGTTGCGCACGAAACCCTTGGACGGGGGCTGACGGGCGTTCTTCGGGAAGTGAGGCAAGGTTCGATCCTGGAAACCGTCCTGCACACGCTGACCACCAATAATTTGCTGACCGACGAGGGCAACCATCTGAGACACGTTGATACTAGAACCTTTGGAACCGGACGTAGCCATGATCAGGGGAGAGTTCCATTTGCTCAGCTGAGCGATACATTCGTCACCAGCTTGCTGGCGAACTTTACTCAGAATACCAGAGATTTGGTTCTCCATAGTCTGCAGTTCGTCACATCCAGGATACTTCTCAAGCGTACCAGCCTTGTACTGGGCAATGACCTCGTCACACTGTGCATAGGCAGCTTCAACCAAATCGTTCTTCGACTGTATCAGCCTATCACTGGGATAGACATCTGTGATACCAATAGAAAAGCCCATATTTGTGAACCAACGGGCTGATAACTTCGACAGACGGTTCATACCCTCGGCAGCTGCAGCAGGGCCAAAGTCACGAAGCATAATATAGAAGACGTTATCCTTCTTTCCGGATCCGACTGTGGACTTGTCCATTACACCGCACATGACCTCAGAGTTTCGAATAACAAGCCAAGCATCGTTGGGGTCCAGGTCTTTGGGTCGACCCCCCTTTGGCTGCTTGAACTGTCTGCACGCGGCGTCAAGATTGACCAAGACCGGGTCATCCTTGTTAGGCCGCATCAGGATATTGAAAATCTGCTTTCCGGTCCAAAGCATCTGCGGCTTGAGCACCGCAGGGGGTGGCAGATCGAAACGGGTTTGCGGGCCAAGCATGTATAAGCATATCTGGGTAAAGCTACGTCGGTCGAAGAAGTTATCCTTGCTACTGAGCAGAAAAGCAGCACTGATGAAATCTTGGATGGCACCAATGATAGGCTCTCCGTTCTTCGGGGTCGCCAAGTTGTTCTTCACACCCATCAGCTCCATAGCTTCGGCTCTCGCCTCTTCCGTCTGGGGCACGTGAAGGTTCATTTCGTCTCCGTCGAAATCAGCATTGTATGGGTTGCAAACACACTCGTTCAGTCGGAATGTTCGGTGAGGGCGCACTTTGGCAAAATGAGAAAGGATACTGAGTTTGTGGAGCGAAGGTTGACGGTTGAACAGGACAATATCGCCGTCTTCGATGTGACGCTCAACGATATCTCCTTCCTGCAGCTGGTCGGCAATGAACTTGAGGTTACCGTACTTCAGCATAGTCTTCAGCGGATTTCCCTTCTTGACGATATAGTTGGCACCTGGCCACTTCTTCTGTCCATTCCGAACGCATTGCTGTAGCTTTTCCTTATTGTACCTGTTGACCACCTCGGGATAAGTCATGTTCTTGGCGACAAGTTCCGGAACAGCAACCTCATCAACTCGCAGGTTAGGATCGGGCGAGATAACAGTTCGTCCGGAGAAATCAACACGCTTTCCAGACAAGTTACCACGGAATCGACCCTGCTTACCCTTCAGACGCTGCACGAAACCTCGAATGGGCTTCCCAAGATCTGCCTTGTTTAGACCGGGAACATCACTGTTGATGTAGACGGCAATCTGTAGTTGCATATAGTCCCAACACTCCATGATGGTCTGCACCGGCGCTCCCTTGAGCAAAGCATTTTTGAGATTAATGTTACTCTGAACAATATCTCCCAGCTTGGCTGTCAAGTCATCCTCAGTAGAGGAGGCGTCTTGACCGACGGATGGACGAATACACACGGGTGGCGCAGGAATGAATTGCCAAAGGAACATCTCCGGCCTCGCTTCCTTAGGATCCAGACCTATTAATTCGCAGTCACTGTCCGAGATGCGTTTGAACAAGTTCAACACCCGCAGCGCATTCAAATCGTCTTGGGCCTTTTTGTAATGTTTCTCGACCTCCGGGTTCGCACCCCTAGCTTCTTCCAGCGACCTGTCGAAAACAATCTTGCTAGGTGGTGGGATCTTCTTTGTCGACGTCGAAGCGTTGAACGCACGGAATTTGTCGTGCGTAATCTTAAGAGAGCTGGTACCGGTCTTTTTCACCACACCGTTGACAGCACCACAGTTCTCGCAGGTTCGGGTCTTGCGGCAGCGGTCGTTGACTCGTTTGGCGATCTGCGTCCGTCGCAGGTTATCCAGCCGGGGGCGGCGCATCTCACGAAGAAACGCACGGCGCTCTGCCTCGGGGAGCAGAATATGCGAGCACTCCTTGCAAATTTCTTGCAGGATACCAATCACGCGTTTGAAGTAGCCAACGTGGAACGCAGGCAGAACCAGCCGGACATGACCGAAATGGCCGTTGCAAACCTGGAGTGCTCCGCCGCATGTCTGACAGGTCGAGGTCTTATTCGAAATACCCATGCGCGCGTCGAGCGGGCCATTGGAAACGATAGAACGGTCATTTTCGAGGTTGAAGAATTTTCGGTCGGAGACTTCGACTACACCCTGGCTGACGATGTCGTCGTTGGACCTGCGGAGAAGCCGGACCGTTAGCCTGTCGCTGGCTGCGCCGGGAAAACGTGTGATAAGCCAGCACTCACAGCACACCAAACTTCAGCTCCTTGATCACTTTGGGGACACGGTCGATCACCTGGGCCTTGCCCAGGTCCGCCTGCACACCCTCCATAGGCTGCATCGCGCTGTCAAGGAATGACCATGGCAGGGCGGGATGACTCAACGGGTTGGAGATCGGGGGCGCGAAGGCTCGGAACTGGTCGCTTCAGAGATAATCGGGATGAGACGATAGTTCAAATGGGCCAACAGACCTCTCGTGCTGTTAGGAGCCTTGCGAGTTCCTGGAGGCGAGCCGTAAATGCTGAGAAGGTGAAAGAGGGGAGACTGCAAGTCCAGATTGACGGCGGGGTTGGCGACGAAACTTTTTTCGCCGGCCAAAGGAGCTCCCCTCATCTCGGCCAATCAGCGACCGTACAAGTATACCAGTCCCAGGGTCAACGCAGAGACCATGCATGTCTATACTATGCAATATGCAAGTTGCCATGTCAATTCATTAATTTACATATCCAAAGGTGTCTATATATTGTGCAAGAATGAGACCGCTACTTCGCCAGGAATGCTTGGAACGCCTTATGCTCAATCACAACATTTCCCACGGCTCGGAGCCTCTTTCGTCCCTCCTTCTGCTTCTCCAACAACTTCCTTCGCCGACTCACATCACTGGCGTGGAGCTTGGCCAGGACATCTTTTCGGTATGGCTTGACGGTTTCACGCGCCACGATCTTTTTGCCCACCGCAGCCTGAATGATAACTTCAAAGAGCTGTCGGTCGACGTGCTCCTTGAACTTGGTCACCCACTGCCTCCCCAGCCTGTCGGTCTGACTGTAATGCACAAGCCGGGCAACAGCATCGACTGGAGCTTTGTTGACAAGAAGTTGGAGCTTGACGATGTTACTGGTTTTCCAGCCCGACTCCTCATAGTCCAGAGATGCGTAACCCTTTGTACCACCCTTCAGCTTGCCAAAGAAGTCGTCGACTAGCTGGGCCAAAGGAAGTTCGTACTTGAGGATGACCTGTGTCGCGGTAAAGTATTCAATACTCTTCTGCTCTCCGCGGTTCGCTTCGCACAGTTCAATGACAGTTCCCAGATATTCATCAGGGAAGGTCAAAGTGGCCATCACGTAGGGTTCTTGAAGTTGCGCAACCTTCATACGCACGTCATCCTCGTCAGGAAACTTGTTAGGGTTGGTAATGACATCTTCCTTCCCATCCTTCCAAATAACCTTGACTGGAACTGACGGCGGGGTAATAATGATACTGGCGCCATGCTCCTGGCGAAGACGGTCCTCAAACACCGAGCAGTGCAGAGTCCCTAAAAATCCAAGTCTGAATCCTGCTCCGAGCGCCTCGGACGACTCTTTCTGAAGGGTGATACTTCGGTCGTTGAGTACGAGCTGGTTGATGCTGTCCTCCAAGTGTTCAAAATGGTCTGCATCCACAGGATACGCAGCGACGAAGACCATGGCCTTGGGCTCCTCAAATCCAGGTAGAGGCTCCACGGCCTTCTCTGATCCGACCGTTGTGAAAGTGTCACCGATCTTGGCTTCTTTGCTTCGTTTCATGCCGGGATTGAAAAAGATGTATCCGACTTGACCTGCGCGAAGGACAGTTTGTGGAGTTTCGAGCGGATACTGGATACCGACTTCGCCGACGTAGTACTTAATGCCAGTTGCGAAAGACACGACTTGCTGACCAGCGCGGAGCTCGCCGTCGAAGACACGGACCAAGCATATGACGCCTTTGTAGGAATCGTACCAAGAGTCAACGAGTAGCATACGGAGAGCTTTCTTACAATCGCCAATCGGACTAGTCTGTTGTCAGCATCTCAATAAAATCCGAATCGACAATAGGACATACGCAGGAATCTTCTCTACCACCGTCGGAAGCAGCTGCTCAACATTAAGTCCAGTCTTGGCTGAGACAAGCACTGCATCCTCCGTATCAAGTTCGAAGGACTGTTCCAACTGCTCGAGGGCCCGCTCCGGTTCGGCCGACGGAAGGTCCACCTTGTTAATGACGGGAATCAACTCCAATCCTTGCGAGAAAGCAAGGTAGAAGTTCGCGACGGTCTGCGCCTGGATGCCTTGACTTGCATCGACTAAAAGCAGCGCCCCTCCACAGCTAGCATAACTCCGCGACACCTCCGCGCGGAAATCGACGTGACCCGGTGTATCAACAAGATGTAGCAGATAATCCTCTCCCTTATGGTTATATATCATGGTACATGTCTGAGCCTTGACTGTGATTCCTCGTTCCCGTTCGACATCGAGCTTGTCCAAAACCTGCTTGTTCATGCCCGGTTTAATCGTGCCGGTAAGCTCCAGGAGCCGGTCGGAGAGCGTGCTCTTTCCATGGTCAACGTGCGCGACAATACAGAAGTTGCGGTATCGCTCAATCGGGATCGCAGATATCCTCGCTTCGAGATCGGTCATAGCAACCTTTGACGGTCCCTTTGCATTGTGGGGGGAAGTGGTGGTAAAAAGACGAGTCGCGTAGGGTGATCTGGGCGCCTTAAGAAGGCTGGACGCAGGCCATTTCGGAGCCGCGCTCAGCCATCTGGCTAACTGCAGGCATCCTCGCATTGGGATTGCTGCAGAAGCATGGGAATGACTTGCTTGTCAAGTGGGATGGGTCGTAGGTCGCGACAGGAGACGTGACCGGAGATTGATCGGCAAAAAAGTTGACTGCGGAGAAAGCGATCAATCAACCCAGCGGGCGGTCGGCCGGATTGCTGCGGTGACTATCGCGAGTAAACAAAGCTGGAACTTCTTTTCATCCAAGCATCCTCTAACAATTAACACGCAGACGTCTCTATTCCCGTCAGATTAAGTCGCAGGCATATACGATCGAAATGGCAACCTCAAAGGACAAGTCCAAGGTCCACAAGCTCTCCATCAAAGGTGAGCGTTCTTCTGTCCCCCGCATCTTCAAAGACTCACAAGCCATAGGATCTTCGAAGCTGGTGGCTGAATTTGTGAGTGCAGCAATGCCTATATCGCAGCAAAACTAATATATCTAGTTCGAATACTCGATCAACTCAATCCTGTAAGATCGGTTCAGCGAGAGGCCATGTACAAACTGTTAACGTGCAATTGCAGTTTCCAGAGAGGGGTGTATCCTCCGGAGGACTTCACGACGTACGCTATTGTTCTATTTGCTCCCTAGATCATGACCGTACTAACTCTGCTTAGTGTAAAGAAGTATGGCTTGAACATGCTCGGTTAGTCGCCTTTCCTCCTTCCGACGACTCTCGTTGACCGATCCAGTTACCGCCGATGACCAGGTGAAAGCGTACATCAAGAAAATCATGTCTCAATTGAACAAATGGATGCTGGGCGGCAAAATATCCAAGCTTGTCGTGGTGATCACAGACAAGGAGACTGGGGAGCACGTCGAACGGTGGCAGTTTGACGTGCAAATATTCGGCAAACACAAGAGTCAGTCGACCAAGAAGTCGGGCGATAAAGAGAACGATTCCCCTGGGTAAGCTTCTCACGAGGATTTCATGCTATGCACTAGCTGATTCCTGCATTCCCAGTGACGCCGGCCAGCCCGAAACCGTGGAGAAAACAGAAAAGCAAATTCAAGAAGAGATCCAAGCTATTTTCCGACAGATCACCGCTTCAGTCACATTCCTTCCTGTCTTGGATGGAGATTGCACATTCAACGTTCTGGTATATGCAGATGCGGATTCGGATGTGCCCGTTGAATGGGGCGACAGCGATGCCAAGGATATTAAGAATCCTGAGAAGGTTCAGCTCCGGAGCTTCAGCACCAACAACCACCGGGTAGAGACGATGGTCAGCTACCGTCTTGCTGATTAGATGAGAAACGGTTAGGTCAGGCGTTTAGGCGGAGTTCTTTGTCCTTGAGTTCTACAACATTTACGGGTATGTGGAGATCAATATCGCATTCATAATGATATATCATCAGTTCGTCAAGCTTTGCACCATGGCAACTCCATCATTCGCGGAAACCACTGATTCCCGCCATCTCCCCCATCCCAATAAACCAACTGTTCCACCACGGGCTCTAACCCAACGCCCACCCACAACTCATTCTCTGACCCATCAACCCACCCTCGCTTCATCCTCTTTCCCTTCAAATCCGCGCCAACACCATACGCATCCTTCCTCCACAGCCCAAGGCCCCTCAGCTCCTCCCCTTCTACCAGCTCTCTCAGGGGTGTTACCTCTTTTGGTGGATTAATGCCGACCACGGCCGCTTTCCCCGGCCCATCCAGCCCCACAGCAGGGAAATGATACTCCATGAACCGCTTTCGCTTGAATTCGTGTGTCACCACGGTTACTCTTTCTGGGTATCTGCCTGTGTATAGCCGAAAGCGGAGGATCGAGAATAGCACGTTCTGGTACGAGTCCGTTGCGTGTGTTTCGGCTGTCACCCTTCTTGAATCTATCCTTGATGCGTAGCCAAAAAAGGCATTGTCCCTTGCGAGACTCTGCCGTTTATCAGCTCAGCCTGGTCTTCATTCCTCGCAGGGTCTCTTGGGCCACGGTCTTACCAGGTACGAGTTCCCCTCTGTTAACTCCGTAGCAGGTCGTTTCGTTGCCCCTCTATGCCGGTATCTCGTGTCAGCACTGTCAACCATGTTATATTACCAGTTATAAGAAACCCCTGTCCACCAAAAGTGTAAGAGAAAAACCGCGACCCATACCCGGAAAAAACAAGCAACGCCTCCTCATCCTTCGCCAAAAGCCGAAGCCCAGCCTTGACATGCTCCGTGAATGTCGGTGTTTCTCCGCGCTGAAAACACTCGACTAACCTGGACAGAATATGACTCAAGTGTCAGTGGCACTTTTTTGTGCATTCTACGGCTGCTTCTGCGTAGGGTTGTACCATTCCCCCTCGTCAATTCCTTTGCTCGGACCTCCAAGGTAAATTGCGTGGCAACAGACGACGATCAGGTGCTCTAGTGCCTGCATCCTGATTTTTGTCCGTATCTTGCCTCTGAGGGGTGAAGTGTGGAGTGTTGAAGAGGTTGGATCCAAATACCGGGCTCTACGCTAGGTACCGGTATGCGGGTAGTGCCGTGGTCCCCGCTATCATGGACTGGCCTGTTTGCCAACTCTCTCCAGCTCATTTGACTGCTTTTGCAATTGATAGCTTCGTCTTTCCTTCTAGATACACATATATTCACCCCTTTTATACTTCCTTCACCCCAGATACTGATGCTTTCGCAGATGCCTGAAGAGATGAAGCAAAGTTTCTTCCGGCTCTGTGTCACTGGAGCAGTTTGCAAATGCATGGGTGTGACACGAGGGAGGTCCGAAACATGGCCGGAGAGGTCTATCGGCGAATGCTGGTGATGTTCCAGTCTGAGCAGCGTGGGATAAGGTCCACGTAAATCAACGGCAGCTATTTACTTCGTCAGCTCTTGTTCTCAGCAAGTCCCCCGAGCAGTAGGTATTGATGACGTGGCTAAACTCTTGAGGTATCCCTGTACTCAAAAAGCCGGAGTTTGAGCCTCTTGATATCTTCCGTGGTCTCCTTGGCAGCTGCTTGGACGGTTAATCTTACCTTGACAAAGACCCGAGTACAGACCTCCGCGAGTCCGCCTCTGCCGCTGCGAGCACTGAAGTCATCGGCAGGATTTGGCGAGCACTCGTGGCCAAATTACGCTGCAAGGGCCAACCTGCCAAGCAGTGGACTGTCCGGGTGCGTACGACTCGGGGAATATATCCTAGGGTACTTCCACTGCGCAACGAACATGGTCAATACTGCCCAACGCGAGGGAGTCAAGTGGAGCCAACTCTCAGGGACCTCGATATCAGACAGAAGGACTCAGACAGCGCCCAAATGACCAATGGACCTAATCATTGTGGACTGATGGCATAGGAAAGGAGTAGGTAGTGTAACAATCATGAGCTGGTCTGTCCGGAGTTTGTCCAAACTTCCTTACCTAATGGTTAGACAAGGGGCTAGTATCGCGAAGATAAGAACCAAAGCACCGCACCTCGTTTCCATCAGAGGACTCAAACTTTATACGCACATCTCGATTGCACATATGGCGCCATTGAAGATCATCGGAGCAGGATACAGCCGCACCGGCACCCTCAGCCTCTGCCGGGCCCTTGAGACCCTGGGGTAACTAACAACCTCCAATTTCCATGGCAAGATAATTGCTGATTCAATTGAGAAGGTACTCCTGCCATCACATGGAAAAAATGTTCTTGGACGAATCCCAAGACCCAAATCTCTTCGTAGACGCCTACCAGTCCTCGCCACGCGGAGAAGGCGCAGACTGGGACCTCATGTTCCGCGGATACGACGCAACCACCGACTGGCCCGCTGTCGCATTTTGGGAGCCTTTGCTGAAAGCGTACCCCTCCGCAAAGGTGATCCTGACGGTCCGAGACCCCGAGTCCTGGTACGCCTCCGTGGGGAAGACAGTCTACGACCTACCGGTGAACGAAGACGCGGACTTCAAGTGGCCCAAGAAAATCATGGCAACGTGGAATATGGCACGTACGATCGTCAAGGAAGGAGAGCTGAGACTGTACGATGATAAGCAGGCAACGCTCGAACAGTACAGCGCGCATATCGCCCGCGTGCGTGAGGTTGTGCCTAAGGACCAACTACTGGTCTTTGAGGCCTCGCAGGGATGGGAGCCCCTGTGCAGGTTCTTGGGAGTTGAAGTGCCGGCGGGGGTCCCATACCCTCATTTGAACCAGGGAACTTTGTTTCGGGACCGGGTGTTGAAGCTTAGAGAAATGATTGCTGAGGGTAAGGGTATTGTGGATCTTGAGACCAGGACCTTCCAAGAATGTTGCTGAGAGTTAAGGTTGACTGTGACTGTTTGAAGGTTTGCTTTTGCCACCTGGGGCGTCGCTTATGGCTGCTTGAGAGGGCTGTTTATCAGCTTCTTGACCTTTCAAGGGCTTGGATAAGCATGTTGGTTTCCTTTTTGGTGGAGAAGACGCGCTCTGCGTATACTGCGGACGCGGACTGATATACTTTTCTGAAGTACTTGCTCAATCTTCTGTTGCTGCTGATTTTCTCTTGATAGGCACCCTCAACTTGCCAACAGTCTCTCTGCATTAACTTTGGATGACTAGCAAGGGATTCACGAATTATTGAAGAAAGCTTAAATGGTGGCCATGAGGCTCTAGGCGTAAGCGGATATTCTGTATAGTAAATCCCCCGATGCGCTTACATTATTTCCACTTGGCCCTTGCCAGCACAAGCTCGTAGACAACCTGGATGTATGTTGGCAACCTGCAGTCAATTAGGGTCTCCAACGGATGGAGCATATATAGTGGTGGGATGAAACCCAGATCAGCTTAATCAATACCCTCCAGATCAAAGTACACTGAGGTCCTGCCCGTGCGAATATTCCGTAAGACAAAGGATGTGAAATGCCCGTGTAGATAACTCCTAGAAATGAACAATAGGATGCTAGGAGACTGAGATCGGGGTATACGCCGGACGTCCGTGGTCGGACATAACCGATCGGGGATAGCGGCTTGGCATGATATAACCGTTGAGCGTTCCCGACTTTTTTCCCACGTCACCGCCAGCGCCTCTTGCCTTCTCGACCTTCATCCTCAAGCTCTGCTGAGTCTTTATATGTGGAGGCTATAAATCGCTTTCCAACATGTCTAGCGTGGCTCCTTTCGCCTTGAAACAGGCCTCACGAGCCTATGCCCGCCGGCTGGCGGCGGCACAGCACGCCCTTCCGCGGCGGTCGCTCGCCACCCCTAGCTGTCGGACCTACGTCTCCGAGAGCAAGGCTGGAAATGCCCAGGTTTCGGTCGACACGGCGATCAAGCAGGAACAGAAGGAATTTATGAAGCAGACCGGTGTCAAGCCGCAGAATGCTGAGCTTCCCGCCTCCGGTTTGTCCGGCGATACCGCGATGAGCCCGGCCGCGGGCATCCTCAAACAGGCTACGATTATGGATCAGGGAACCCGACCGATCTACCTCGATGCGCAGGCGACCACTCCGACCGACCCTCGTGTTCTGGACGCGATGCTCCCGTATCTCACCGGTATCTACGGTAATCCGCACTCACGGACACACGCGTACGGATGGGAATCGGAGAAGGCTGTTGAGCAGGCCCGTGGACATATCGCCAAGCTGATTGGCGCCGATGCGAAGGAAATCATCTTTACGAGTGGTGCGACGGAGAGCAACAACATGAGCATCAAGGGTGTGGCGCGGTTCTTTGGCCGATCAGGAAAGAAGAAGCACATCATCACCAGCCAGACGGAGCACAAGTGTGTTCTCGACAGCTGCCGACACCTTCAGGATGAGGGCTTTGACGTGACCTATCTTCCTGTCCAGAACAACGGTCTGATCAACATTGAAGATTTGGAGGCCGCTATGCGCCCAGACACAGCTCTTGTCAGTATCATGGCTGTCAACAACGAGATTGGTGTTGTTCAACCGTTGGAAGAGATTGGAAAGCTTTGCCGCTCAAAGAAGGTCTTCTTTCACACCGATGCCGCCCAGGCTGTGGGCAAGATCCCGCTTGACGTCAACAAGATGAACATTGATCTGCTGTCTATTTCCAGTCACAAGATCTACGGTCCCAAGGGAATTGGTGCCTGCTACGTTCGTCGTCGACCTAGGGTTCGTCTTGAGCCGATCATTTCTGGCGGTGGCCAGGAGCGAGGTCTGCGCAGCGGTACTCTGGCTCCTCACCTGGTAGTTGGATTCGGTGAAGCCTGTCGCGTGGCTGCAGAGGACATGGAGGTAAGCTGCCCTTGTCTTACCTATGGTTGACGATGATTATTTGCTTTTGAATTTGCTTTCATGAAGTTATGGGGGTAGCTACACGCTCTGCGTGTCCCTTGGCGTATGAAGAATATAGCAGGGGTGATGAGTCGCTTTTTCTCCTTTTAAAATTGAAGGGCTTGATCAGCAAGAACCATGACTAACGAGTGCTTAGTATGACTCCAAGTACATCACACGGCTATCGAAGCGCCTCTCAGACGGTCTCCTGGCCATGGAGCACACCTCACTCAACGGTGACCCCGAGCGCCGCTACCCTGGATGTGTCAACGTCTCGTTTGCCTACGTTGAGGGAGAGTCTCTCCTCATGGCTCTCAAAGACATTGCTTTGTCATCCGGTAGCGCGTGTACCTCTGCGTCCCTGGAGCCCAGCTACGTCCTTCGTGCGCTTGGCAGCAGTGACGAGAGCGCTCACAGCAGTATCCGGTTTGGCATTGGGCGATTCACGACGGAGGCCGAGATTGACTATGTGCTAAAGGCTGTCCGGGAGCGGGTGGACTTCCTGCGGGAGCTGAGTCCGCTGTGGGAGCTGGTGCAGGAGGGTATTGATTTGAACACGATTGAATGGAGTGGACACTAAGGCAAAACTGGCGTTGTCTTTTACTTTTAGTGGTAGTATATGGCGTTGGATGTAAGATACACTGTACAGAATGACCAATGATATCCAAATAGTACTCTCCCTCTACCTTGTTCCTGTAATCTTGTCAATCTACCCAGCACTCGACCGATCACGTGAGACCGATCACGTGAAACTGCACTCCGTGCTCCGTGTCCGTAGATCGCCCCAGTCCTCCCATGGTTAGCCGCTCCACCAGCTCACCGCAGACCGCAACGGGGTGGCGTGGGTGGCAGCGAGACGGGCTAGAGCTCGCTTAAGGCTCGGCAGTCGAAACCGCACCCACAGCCTGCCTTCCGGTTCATTCTCTAGCACTTGCGCTACCACTCACCCTCCATTTGACCCCTTTCGCTTCCACCCAACGCCTTGCTGGTGCATCATGCAAAGAGGATCTATATCTATAACGCCTCTGGAGAAGCTTTGTCTGGAGAAGCTATACAACACGGGGTCAACAAACTCGCCATTTTGCCTTCAACCTGCCATTTCCAGCTTTTCATGCCTATCTCCTGGGTCTTCCCAACGTTCCTGCCTTTGAGCAGCCATTCACGCAGTGGCCGTCACCCCTCTAAAACTGCAATGGAGGCAAATAATGATCCCGTGCTCGCCTTCCTACTTGGCCCACTTGCTTCTCGCAACTGCTCCGACCAGAGCCTTTTCCTCGGTCTTTGATCACCTTTATTAATCAATAATGCTCTTCTGAAAGCCTCTTTTACCCCGGCACCGGCGGAAGTCTCTTTTCCTTGTACTTATCTTCATTCCTTCGCCTGGTTCCCAAGACCTCTCTTTCTGACACTCTCTTCCAGCCTAGGTATTTGCAGTGTTGCTTCATTTTTTGTGCTCATCACCGCTTTTCGCTCCAGCTTTCCGGGAACGGACGGCTTGTGCCATTCTTGTCTTGTCCTGCCCCGCGCTGAAGGGCTATTTCCACGCCTCCCGAGGTCTACCCCGTTGTCGGAGCATTGATCTTTCTCGAATTCCGGATCTCATCAAATAAGCAACACGCGTCATATTCTGCCCCAGTTCGAAACTGGCAGGATCATTGATTTAACCTCCGGCCACTCGCTACCGTGGTCGTCTTCGCTACAATTTGCTCCATTGTCTCTCACCACAGTTGCCAGACTCCTTCCGATGAGCTGTTTCTGGCAATTGTGGTAGCTTTGACCTTCTAAGACATTCCTCCACAACTCCATTGTTTATCCCTTCATTTTCCAAATCCTTTTTCTTCCAATTGGGTTTCATCGCAAGGAAGTGAGGTCCTTTTTAACCGTACACGTGAGCTTGTTGTACATACTTATACCCCAGTTTGCTCACTTTCAACCTCAACTCCGCATTCATTCATCTCGCCATGATTCCTCCAATTCCGATCCCGGCAGAGTACGGCATCTCCCCAGACTCTGGGTTCCTTCCGAACGAACCGCCACTTGATCATCTACCTGATCCATATTACTTCAAGTGGGAATGGATCGTGGCGAACATCCAAGCCCTTCTGCTGAGCAGGAGAATGAGGGGTGTTGTTGATAACATGCCTATACTTTCCACATCATACCTCCAAACGGAACCTGAGTGGAGAAGGGCCTACTCTATCTTGGGATTCATCCTTCACGGTTATGTATGGGGTGGCTCTAGGCCAGAAGAGGTATGTAATCCCACTTGCCCTTTGATGAACTGTGCTGATAAATACAGAGAATCCCGCCTCAGCTGACCATTCCCCTCTTCGAAGTGTGCGATCACCTTGATTTACCTCCCGTTGCCACTTACGCTGGCTTAGTTCTCTGGAACTTCAGGCCCATCTTCACCGACGAGCCTATGGACGATTTGGATAACCTCGCTTGTATTAACACAATCACTGGAACTTTGGACGAACAATGGTTCTATCTCGTCTCCGTCGCTATTGAAGCCCGCGGTGGCCCGGCCATTTCGCTCGTCCTGCAAGCAATCGCCGCTGCTCGTGTTGGAAACAGCGCCGTGGTGACAGAATACCTGCAGGCCCTTGCAGAGATGATAGATGAGATTGGCGCTCTGCTTGAAAGAATGTATGAGCACAATGACCCATATGTGTTCTATAACAAAATCCGGCCGTACCTGGCCGGAAGCAAGAACATGGGCGATGCTGGTCTTCCAAACGGTTTGCTTTATGATGACGGCAAGAAACCAGAGTATCGGCAGTATGGCGGCGGGAGCAACGCTCAGAGTTCACTGATTCAGTTCCTTGACATCGCCCTGGGAATTGAACACCGACCCACAGGGGAGACACGCGGTAGTTCGTCCGGAAAGGACGGAGTTGCAGGAGGCCCGCGACACGGGTTCATCCAGGAGATGCGTTCTTACATGCCAGGTTCCCACCGAAAGTTCCTTGAACATATGGGTGCTGTCGCAAATATCCGCGAGTACGTTGAGGCTCGTCGCAAGGACAAACCACTCTGCCTTGCTTACGATGCATGCTTGGCAATGCTGCAATCAATGCGAACGAAGCATATCCAGATGGTTTCGCGGTACATTATCATCCCATCGCAAAATGCACGAGAGAAGCCCTCACGCTCAGCAAGCCTCAACCTCGCCACTGCCCGGCAAGGCGAGAAACTGGACGGCAGCAAACTTCGTGGCACAGGCGGCACCGCACTGATCCCGTTCCTCAAGCAGGCTCGAAACGAGACGGGTGAGCCAATGATTGACGCGTGGGCACGCCGGTTGCTGACGACAGGGTCTGTGGAACCCAGCTGGGCCTCGCTGAGCAAACTCGGTGAGCAACCCGATGGAGATTTGAAAGTGGTTGGCCTGGCTGGTACATGGACTGCGGCTGACAGTGAAGGGGGGATTTGCCATTGGTAGACTTAGATTCAACGATACCCGAGAGCGATGCTAGATTTATTTTCTCCAAGACTTCACTTTGGGCGTTAACTGCGTGGTTTGTGCGTATTGTTACATATCCTGCAGTCTAATCATCAACTGCTTGTCAAGTCGGATGATTTGGATTCCGTCTGCCGTCCCGAGTTGTAGCACTTGCTCGCCACAGTGGTACATGAAACTTGACCCGTCCATAGACTGTTCCTGGAGTCTCCAAACCCCCGCTTGGAGTGTTTAAATTCCGACTGGGGATGGCGCTGGATTTGGTAACCGGGAAAAAGCAAAAGGCGTCACCCGACCAAAGAACAAGCACATCCGACTCTCTGAGAACCCCTCCGGTTCTCAATTGCAGGGTCATGCCTGCATAGGCTTCCGCCTCTCGAGTCTGGACTCGAGTTCAGGCCCAGCTGACGCCCTTACGACGCCCGCGACGCCCACGACACCTGTGACCTGTCGAGTCCAGGCGCACTGCGCCGGGGGATGCAGGTGCAGCTGCGTTCAGAACTTCAGCCCATATGACTCGGGCATTAGGGCGCAGATTCGAGGCCATGTCCGACTTGGACTGGAGGAGACCTGGGCCAGGACCCGGCTTGGTGGGATTTATCGTTGCTTACTCCCTACCCTAAGCTTCGCCTGAATCTGCCTCGGATTCCAGGTTTTGGATAGAGACACTGGCGACTGCCAACTGGCCACCAGAGTCCGGATCTCACAGATGCGTGTGATTATCGACTTGCATATTCCTTAGCCATACGGATTGGATCCTCGAAGCCCGCGCGGTCGGAGCCGGCTACTCTGTCCTGCTGGTGGTACATCGACTTAAGTCCGAGCCCTATGTTGTACGTGTTTGTACACACTGTGCCCGGCCCAGTCTCTTATTGCCACAGCTTCTACGCCTAGACATCTCATATGTGAGGACGGAAATTACTCAGATCTCAATTACGTACTTTGTACGGGAATCTCAGTGGAAACATCGACGGCCACTAGTACAGAGTCGCCTTTTGCCTCAGGCAGAACCATCTCAGATTAAGGCATTCACAGCTGGGGTTCCCTGGAACTTGGGCTCCTCAGGGATCAAGAGTCATGTTTCTTCAAGCCCTGCCACATGAGCTGGTCATTGTCACTTTTCGAGAGCCAGACTTCAATGCTCTCAGTGCCCCTCTGCAGAGCAAATCGTTATTCTACCACATCGCCAATGGCTACTATATCTTCCCGACAGCGAGTCCGCTCTTATCTGGGCAGCAAAGCATCATGTCGAGGAGAAATTGCACCGGATCCCTGATGCCTGCACAGAGCTTTGCTCGAGACTCTGTATTGGGAGTATACAGTGGTTTGAGCTAGCCGGAAATACAAAGAATTTCCTGTCACAGACGAACTCGAGAGGAGGTAGGCAGATCGATGTCCTGGTATGAGCAATGACAGTCCATAACCAATGAATGCCTTATCTTCTTTCTCGTCTTGATAACTCGTTACTGGTAGTATAACCGTCTCCTGGTTACGGGGCCTGTACAGAACATTGGTGACCGCGGCAAGTGCCTCATGGCTCCTGCTGAAACGGAGTCAGTCGCGTCTATTTCCATACTTTATTCGATGAATCAACAATGAAGGGCCGTGAAACGACAATGGCACAGAAGGTGAGCCCAGAGTTGTTTGTGATCTTTGATCAAAGTGGTCCGGAGTCTTTGTTCCCTGCACTCAGCCCAAAATTAGGGCTACGATTGTTTCATGCGCATCTCACCTTCCTTTGTCTAGACAATGGAGTCCCTCGCCGCGATCTTTATACTATAGAAACTGCCTGACCATAAGTTTCAAGGCCAGATGAGAATCGGAAACACCAGAAACGAACTAATTATAGCGAGCTTTGGTCTTGACTTTGCCATTAGCCATGGAGCAGACGAGATATAAATCTCGGGCTGGAGCTCGACCTGGGCACTCGATGGACTTGCACATTTTCAATCACATTTTCAATCGTCTCATTCTATTATCTTTATCAAGCTACAGACTTCAATATGGTGAGTTCATCCGCGCCCCCCCTGCCGAGTGCGAAGTTAGACCGTTGGCTGACATTAGTAGAGCGCACCCGGTCCTGGCGATGGTCCTCCTGCTGGTGCTGCCAATGCAGAGCCCGTACCTTTTGAGGTTCCCCGTGGTGATCTTCCGCTAGGTTCTTCCCATTCGAACAGCATAGGCATCGCGAATCCCCTAGGTGACAATGTCTGCTACCGGAACGTCGTCCTCCTCGCCCTCCTCCATCTCCCTGCTTTCGATGAATGGCTCAACTCACCATTCAATGACATAGAAGCACATTTTGACTGTAAGGGCCCGATGATCCACCCTTCTAATGCGGGTGATGTCATCTGCAATTTGCGTTGTATCTTCGACTGTTACTGGAAAGGGGATCGTAAGGTGCTACTAAGCATAGGTGGGCAGAAAGCCGTGAAAGGGGTCTATCACGCGGCAGTGTCGTTTTTCTGGAAGCATATAACAAAGCTAGAGCATTGGAAGGAAGAAGTTGGAACACAGCAAGATGCTCTTGATTTTCTGGATGCTCTCCTCGAGGCTCTGGCTAAAGAGACTCTAGACGAAGACCCCAAGAGTCTATTCCAAAGCCTTGTGCAGCATTATAATAGATGCGAGAAGTGCGGGAAAGTTACGCCTTCTCCTGGCGCTGTTTCGCATTATTCGAATATACTTTTCAATCTACCACCGCGTGAGGACGGAGTGAACGCATTGGTGCCCAAGTTTCAGGATATCATCGAGCACAACTGGTGCACCGGCTATGATCAAGGTCCTGATGCCACCTGTGGAGAATGCGGCGAATCTGCAAAGCTCCTCTGCACAGGACGCTTAGAACTTGCCCCAAAGGTGCTCACATGCCAGATTAATTTGTTTGGCGAGGTCGGCAAGAAGAACATCCGCATGTTCAAGCTCGAAGAACAGTTCGAGATTCCCGCATGCGCGCAGCCCACGCCACCCCCCAGCGGCGAGACAGACTCCCAGCCGGAGAGCATCAAGTACAACGTCAAGGCAGTCATCTTCCACCGCGGCACCGCCACAAACAACGGACATTACACCGTCGCCGTCAAGCAAAAGGAGGGCGGGCTATGGACGCTCCTAGACGATCTCAGAAGGCCAAAGACATACAACAGTCTCTGGAAGCTTGTGAGCATGCACCAGGGATATGGCGACGACTCGTTCCAAATCTACACGGTCATCGCCGAGAAAGACGAGGGAAAGGATCCAAAGCACACCCCGCAAGGCGCTTCGGAGAGGAATATCGCCCGCTCCCAGCCTCTGCTGTCGAGCTTCGAACTCGACGTGCAGTTCACGGCGAAGCACAAGGACCTTGGCTACCTCACCGGGTCATCGAGGATCCAGCTGACGCAGAGCGACGAACCGCCCGAGAACCCCGCGAAGCGGAAGAACGAGGAGCTCCAGGGAAGAATCAAAGTGCTCGAAAGGGAGCTGAAGAGGAGGAAGACCGAGGACGCAGGCAAGACTGACCCTAAGACTGACCCTAAGACTGACCCTAAGACTACTACTGACACTGGGGCCAAGATAGGGAATGAAAATAGGCCTGCTGCTAAGCCTACGGGGGCGTCCGCCCCGAAGTCTGCAGTGCAGACTCCTCAAGTGCCTAGTCAAACTTCCCAAGTGACTGGTCAGACTTCCCAAGCGCCCGGTCAGACTCCTCAAGCGCCTGGTCAGACCGCTCAGACTGCTCAGCCGACAGTAGAGCAATACCTGTGTTTTCTAAGTGGCCGTATGGCTCGTGAGGAACTCACCGAAAAACAACTCAATGATGTAGAGAAATGCGGGCTGATTATATATGGCGAGATGGCTCGTGAAACGGAACTTACACCCGACCAACTTGAGTTTGCAAAGCAATACTGGGATTTTGTACTTCGGAAGATTGTTCGTGGAGAGAAACCCACCAACAACCAAGTCAAGTTTGTACAGCAGCAAAACATGCGTTCTCTACGTGACCAGATGGCTCGTGGCGAACTCGACGAAGAAGAAGTCAAGTCTGCAGAGCAATGCCTGTGTCTTCTAGATGAAAAGGTCGCTCGTGCAGAGGGACTCACCACAGCAGACCTCATGTTTATAGCACAATGCCAGCGTTTCCTACTTGACAAGATGGCTCGTGGACCACTCAGCAAAGCAGAATCCGGGTTTGCACTGCGATGCCAGGGTAATATAGACATCAGGCTGCGTCATGGATGGATATTCGGCCAAGAAGAAACGGAATTTTTCGGGAAATACATGGATTTCCTAAAAGACAAGGTAAATCGTGGAGAAGCCAGCCAAGAAGAATACAACTATTATCAGGATAACAGGAAGTTTGCAGAGACAGCTCCACCAGAAACTACGCAGGACGATACAATACCTACGGCAACCACTGATCAGGACACTGCACAAGGAGCTGCACAAGGAACTGGAGGGACTGCAAATTCTGAAGATGCTGACGCCCTGTTCACAAATATTGGTGATATTGATGACATCACGTGGCCACTTGCTGCACAAGCCACTGCACAGGGCACTGGAGGAATCCCAGATGATTTTGGTTTTCTGACAGGCTTCCCGGATATGGACTTTAACGATGTAGGGGACTTGTTTGTCAGCGCAAATTGGTCAGCTGCACAGGACACTGCACAGGACACTGCACAGGACACTGCACAGGACACTGCACAGGACACTGCACAGGACACTGCACAGGACACTGCACAGGACACTGCACAAGCCGCTGGTGGGAACCACAATGGTCCCGAGCTTTACCGCAGGAAAAAGAATGGCGAGACTCTCACCCCTGAGCAAGAAGAGTTTTTGGAGCGGTGGCTTGCACACTACGATGGTAATGAGCTTTCCCGCAAAAAGATGGCTGGCGAGATTCTTAGCCCAGGGGCAGAAGAGTTCCTCAATTGGTACAATGGCGCTTGAATGGAACCAGAGTCTCCAGAAAGCCCTGAGCTCTACGACCAAGGGTTTCCAGGGTTTCTTTCCACACCAGCCCATCTATCGCCTACCAGCACCAACGGGTGCCAACTCCTCGACCACGGACTATCCGGAGACTTGTTGCGTACGGAAGCAGAGCGCATGGATCGATGCCCGAGTATCGCGAATGAGGCCACTGTTTTGGGGGTCAGTTAGTTGGATCGAGGCGAGGTGAGATCTGTCCTGGGCCTGGATAGCCGCTGGACGGCTCTCTGTGGCCTGGTTTGATGGTTGTTATTTGGTTTGGACGTGATAATTGTATACATATCTTGTTTTGTTGTATATAGCAGTGTTTGAGTTAATTTAGACTAAGAATTCCTAACTCATGAATGACTCCGTCAGCAGTGAAAAGTAATTGTTTCCAGAGCTGTAAGTGATGAACAGCTCCCTAGTTTCGGTAAACGACGGCTACAGAGAAAGCAAAAGCCTATCGCCTGGGCTATGGCATAGATGTGAGATACAGCAAGTGCTCTTACATGCCTCAGGGCTAGAGAAGTAGAGCCCTAACTCCCAGCCACGGCCATCGCCATCTGCGACACAGCAGCCCTGATTCGACACACCACACCAAGATCGATGCTTGTTAACAAAACTCGACTCTGATACGCATTAGCAACACTACCCACCTTCCTAATGAAGATCGGAATGGCCTTCCCAATCGAGCACGAGCACGAGCACTGACGCCAGAGGCCAGCATGATAAGCGACTTGCAATCCCAACTCCAACCCCTCCCCCATCCGACTTGCATTTCTCACTCTCAATCATCAAAGCCACTCTCAACATCGCCCACCATGACCCGCATCTTCCTGTAAGTGCTGCCGCCAAACGCTGCCTTGCACAGGCCGGGCCGACCTAACCAGGCCAGTCTCGGCGCGACAGGATACATCGGAGGCGAAGTCCTCCACGCTCTACAGCACGCGCACCCGGACTACGAGATCGCCGCGCTGGTTCGGAGTGCGGAGAAGGCGGGCAGGGTGGTTGCTGCGTACCCTCGGGTCCGGGTGGTCAGTGGGGATCTGGACAATACGTCGCTCGTTGAGGAGGAAGCGCGGAGGAGCGATGTTGTTATCCGTACGTCTACGCCGCCAGTACTAGTTAGTTGATTTGTTGGCTAACTCGCATGTGCCAGACGCCGCAAGTAACAAGCACATTGGCAGCGTGGAGGCCATTGCAAGGGCGCTGAAAGGCAGACGCGACGGTAGGCCTGCTCCATCTATTAATATCAAGTATGCCCGATAGTAACAAGCGGCAAACAGCATACTACATCCAGGTTACCGGTGCCAGTGTCCTCGGGGGTCCCGAGATCGACGCCAGTGCCTACGGCGAGGCTTCGGATAAAGTCTACGATGACCTCGACGGGGCCCAAGCCGTCCGTGACCTGATCCTTGCGTACCCCAACCGCCGGGTGGTGGACAACTTTATCCTCAAGCTTGCGGGCAGCGGGCCCAAGACTGCGATCATCTTCCCTCCTATTATCTTCGGCGCTGGCAGCGGACCCGGCAACCAGCGCAGCATCCAGGTGCCCTCCATAGCGAAGAATGCGCTAAAGGACAAACAGGCTGCGTATGTCGGCCAGGGCCTGAGCCGCTGGGGTGCCATCCATGTCGCGGACCTCGCGCAGCTGTTTGTCAAGCTCGTTGAGAAGGCTGCCGAGGGTGGAAACGGTGACATCTGGGATGAGAGCGGGCTGTACTTTGCCGAATCTGGTGAGATGGTAAGTGGCCATGCTTTACTCCTCGTCTAAGAGTCTTACTGACCACGATCAGTCCTTCAGAGACATCGCGAGCCTCGTCGCCAACGAGGTATACAAGCTGGGCTTTACCGAAAAGCCGGATGCCACCCGGTCCATTACGGCTGAGGAGTGCGACCGGCTGTTCTTTGCTCACGGGGCTGTGGTTCTCGGTACGAATGCACGCGGGAGAGCCCTGCGTGCGAGAAAGCTGCTGGGCTGGCAGCCGGTCAAGGGGGCGTTGGAGGATTATATCTCCGAGACGGTTGCTGCGGAAGCAAAGCAATTTGATAGCCTGTAGATGTCATCGTTCGGAATACTAAATATGACAAAGTTCCTATGACGCCCATCTTGCAGGATCGAAGATACGAGATCTACCAAGGGTGAAAGGCATGATAACCCTCTCTGCCACTCCGCTGGGTCGCCCTACTACAGCTAAGCATACTCCAGTAAACGAACAGCCGTGCTAAAAGACTGCAAGGGCACTCTAGACACCATGGAGGCAATGTCCCCGCCCGCCATGGGTCAAACATCTCAATCCCTGCCAGTCCCAGATGCCAATCCAGTCTCTGGAATGATCCCCAGGTTTACATTCATTGTCTTTGTCTGCAGACCGCCATGTCGAAGGAAAAGTCCCAGGTCCAGAGAATGATCTGGCCACAGCGCCGCCTTGCTTTAACGGGTAGGTACCACTCGCGGTCGAAGGGAGGGTCGTTCTTCCACGCGGCGCTCTGAAGACAGTCAGAGCGGCCTGGACGTGGCGTCGGCGGCTTGAACGGTGTCGAGTTGGATTCGGGCCTGGAACGATCAGCAGTGGTTGGGTGGACAGTGTCGACTCGAGCGCAGCCACCTCTCAGGGGACAAAGAGAACGACGTTAGCGATGTTACGGAGGACGGAGGACGGAGGACGGAGGACGATGGCTGGCCAGCGCACTGCAAGCATGTGACTTGGCGCAGTCACATGGCGGTTACGTAAGCTGGATAGTCTGCACTCTGCATTCTGCAAGCATGTGACTTGGCGCGGTCACATGGCGGTTACGTAAGCCACCAGAGTCGTGACTCGTGACTTGCTCCGTGTGGACATACTGCACACCTCAACTCTGACTTCCATCGATCGTCAAGAATCGCATCTTTCCTCGATATCATCGCTGAAGTCCCAGCTCTGAACTAACCGGTTGCATCAATGGACTGACCATAATGCACATCAAGGAACAATGCCAGCGGCCAGCACGGCTCGTGCTGACTAGATAACGAGACGCTTTGTCTGATTCCTCGGCGTACTTGGCGGATGTCCTGACTCGACGCATATTCGTTGGAGAACAGGGGGCGACGAGCGCCGATTGAGAACTAGAGGCTATCTGCGTTTCTGTGGTATTACTACGACACTGCCCAAACAGGCCGGCCATGTTCGACAATACAGGAAAGAATTGGGCGTCATGGAGAGCATCGTAGGTGCGACAAATCAGGCACATGCACAAATCGAGTCTTCAATCGATGAGAGGGGCCCAACCTGAAGATGCGTTGTCTCTGCTTCGAAAAGCAGAAACAGTTGTGTTCCGTTTGTCAATGAAAAGGCCCATGATTCTGTGGTAGGCCATCAAGACAATAGATGTCGTCTAGAATGAGAATTACGCCTCTTCGGTAAGTGAAGGAGCGGGAATGGCGGCATGAAGCGAGGCAAGGGTACCGTTCCACTCGACAACCGTCAAGGAATTGACAGCTGCGATGGCTTTTCAGATTCGGAGAGCGACAGAACACCCTTACAGTCAAGACGAGATCGACGGGCAAGCTCCTCTTGCAACCGTTACTCGCAGGAATGGGGTTCCAACAAGCCATTGCAGCTGACGCCCTAAGCCAGCAAAGACGTCGAGTTCGTTCACGGCGACAGCTGTGGCCATCCGTTTCTTCTTGACCAGCCAAGAATAACCCATATGATTCGGCTCTTGTCACCGCGGAGAGAGAAAGCTAGTGGAATCCCTCAACCAGAGATCCCTTCTCCAAGACAGACTAGATCCGGGGCTTCTCATATCCATGGATTTGCGCCGCTGAATGGGATCCATTGAGTAAGGAGTACTCTATTGAGCATCGGTAATCTTGGCCTTTGATTGGCTTTGTCCATATTCACATTCCTGAAGTCGGATCTATGTGGTGTTGGGATGAGTGTGGCTTGCCCTCGTGCTATCATGGTGCAAAGCATCCCACCCCACTTGACGAAACCCAGGGTAGTTCTTTCCGTTCAAGCTCCTCTGATCAAAGGCGCCTGACCGCTAGTTACTCAATTATCACTCTACTAGCCGAGGACCATGGTCCCCAAGTTCAGGACAAAGACTGTAACCCCCTTCGTGGAGTCTTGGACGTCGACCATTCACCCCGTCAAGGATACTCGAACCGACCCAATCCGACGATTGGAACGTCCCTGGGGTATTAGAAGCACGTCGATTCCGTCGAGTCCGTCAAGTCCGCCGAGTCCACAATCGTCAACACCATGACCGACTACGTCGTCCCCAGTACTCCGAGGTGGCCCGAGACGTATCGCGAATACACGGGCCCTCCAGTCCCATCAGCCGTGCCGGGCCTCACTTTCCCCCAGGGCCCAGGATTCTACCTCGAGTCCGCAGTGGCCAAATTGCTCGACGACGCGGGAATCCCCAACTTCATCTGGGGCGAGTCTGTCCTGGCCACCTTAGGCGTCGATACAGCCACGCTCTTTGGCGGCTGGGTGATTCCAGACGAGCACATCGAAAGGGCAGCGCAGGTGCTCGACCAGGCCAAGTTCCCGCCCTGCACCCAGGGCCGCAATCGCTGCACCATCTTCTACGATCTCAGACCGCACCCGTTCCCAGACTATCACTGGCACACCGATCTGGCCTACCCAGAGGAGCGTCACCTCCCCTATATGACATGCGGCACCTTCCTCTACCGCAAATCCCGGCTGTTCTGGGCAATGCCGGACCCCCCTCTAGGACCCCCTGCACCGAACGACAAGAACTACATGCTCACCTGCGACCCGCGCATCCAGCAAAATCGGCCTGATACATTGCACATCTTGGGTCGGGGCCCCGCACCAGCCGACAAGGGCCTCCACCCGGTGAAGATGCCTACCCCGGCTCGGTACACCGAAGCGATGATCCTGCTGGATCTGCGCGACACGTGTGAGCCGAGGGCCTGCGACCATTGGAGTGTCGAACTCAACTACCTCTTCACGTTGATGGAAGAGGGCGAATTCAACGTGAAGATCAAGGACCTCTCCGAGCCGTTCCGCGACTATGCCATGCGACAATCGGGCCAGCTTGAAGAAGAAGGCGACTTTGGAGGGTATCGAACGGCGATGCTACTGTACCTTGATATGAAGAGCAAGAATCAGCTGCCGCCGGCCGAGCTTCATCATAGGTCTCCCATGATGCAGGCGCCGCTGGAAAGAGTGCTGCAGAGTTTCAATATCCCACTGGACAAGATCCGCCACAAGTAATCCAGACGTCACGCACTGTTTAGCTCTACGCACAATTTGGGTATTCTTTTGTTGAACCAATCGCATTCTATTTTTATGAGCTACCTCATAATTCCCGCACAATGATCATAATTCTCATCACATTCATAACATTCGTACCATAGTGATCTCTAACTTCTCTAGACCGGCGGCAGATTCTCTTCCCACCACCTGTCTTTGCCCCCGTAGTCCAAGAGAGCCTCACGCGCGAGTTTCAGCACGCCAACCTGGTCTCGAGAGAGCTGGGCGAGATGGGCGGCGGCCGGAAAGAGCTTCATCAAGGCCTTCACATCCTCGGCGTCCTTTATATTCTTCTTTTTCGATTCCCGAAAGCCACACACAAACGATTTGAAGCAGATAAGGTCTAGTGGGTTGGCAATTGGTAGATTCTGTGTATCGACGTCGACAATACGCTGCAATCCAGAGGGTTTGTAAGGGAGCTATAGTCATATATCCTGATCAGTATCTGCTGCGACCATGATCATGGTGTGGTGGTAACAGTAACTCAAAAGACGACGTACATTTTTGATGGGCATAATATCAACTTGGAAGTCGTTGCCGCCCTCATCGATGAAGTAGTAGGCGTCGGCTGGGCGCTTCCAGGAAACGCTGTGGTGTTTGAGCAGGACCCGTTTCAAAGGCTCCACGAATTCGTCGGGGCTGACCGCAAAGTCAATATCCTAACCGTAGAAGGTAGTGGTGTTAGTAGGTTTGGGTCCATCGTAAGGCTGGATTGCTTGTACTTGACTTACCTTCGTCACTCTATGCGAAGTGTGTTTTATGACGGCCGCGCCTCCAACAAGCATGATCTCCATTTCCGCGTAACCCGGGATCTGAGCGACAGCTGCCGAGCTCTTCAGGAGAGCCATGAAGTCGGCGGCGGCGCCAAGGAGGCGTGCCATGCTCTGCGAGACGCCGTGGGGGTTCATGTTGGCGAAGGTTGAAATGTTGAAGCTAGCAATCTTGCTGATGCCAATAGCTATCGAGATGACGAGCAGGAAGGAACTGATGAGAGCGGGAGGATAAGGAGAAACTGAGGAAGAGGGAAGATAGCTGAGGAGGTCCGGAAAGCTGACGCCATGTTTATTCTAAGCTGTCTTTGTATCTTCATTCTTTGTCGGGAGCTGCTTGTCTTCTGGCTTTGTTTGCTTGTTGAGAGGTCGTGATCAAAGAGCTCGGATTCACAGCCTTCACGAACGCCATGTTCCACATCGAAGAACATGGGAGTGGCACACATCTTCCAAGCACAGAGAGATCGTTGAGGGCATGGGGGTTGAGGGGCTGTTAAGGGTAGCTTATGCTCGGCCCTTATCGAAATGTCTCCTGCGAGCTGAAGTTGCACTTTTGCACGATCATGCTCCAATCCAATGTCTCTTCAGGTGTTGAATAAAAGGCAGCCAAACATGGCTTTTCCTTCTGGTCTGGATAATTCTGGCTTTTTCTTTGTCTGGCCGAACCTTCAGCTTTCTGCGGGGTTGTAGAGGCAAATCACTTTCCATTTCCTCCCAGAGGAAGGCATCCTCTTTCCTTCAGTGGCCCATCTAGGCCTCTGATTCCAAGAATGCTCTATCATTCTTGCTCCGGGGGTAAGACGTCTGGGAAAATCCATTTGCGTAAGTGCCACTTTTCCAGGAGAGGTCCGCAACAGCTCAGGTATCAGCACACTGGGCTTCCTACAGCCAACACAGTGTAAGCTTTTAGCACGGCCTGCTTTCAAGACCAAGGCAGAAGATCCACTGCGTCAAAAAACAGTCTGCCACAGCTGCAGTCCACACTCCTGCTTCCTCGTTGCTCCTACTCATTCCTCGCCTCTCCCACCAGCATCCACTCCGACCCGCGCCTTCTCTTCAGAATATTTACCTCTTTAGGTGCATTTACATGCATCTCGCAAGGTCTGGGAATGATCAATTCAAAGCTAGGCAGGCTGACATGCGTGCTCACGCGTCCATCTCCGACACTGATCCGTAGGCGGTTAATCTGGCGTCGGAAGAGAGAGCAGAGTGAAAGTGTTCTATGCGCCAACGAATGTGCGACGATCGAGGCAAGCTAGCTCCTTTGCTCTAAATGGCATATGCGTGCATGGATTTGCAGATGTGGGACGGGGACTGATGCATCTGTAGACACGACGCTTTCCCCGGATAGGAGACGCTTCGCACCTCTTCTGTTTGTAGCCGCAAGTCTGGTAGGCAAGCAAACAGCTTTGTTGCGTAGCGTAAACATACACTGGAAGGAAATAGATTAGTAGAGCCTCTTCTGCGTTTGCCGACGGGCTTTTCCTCCCGGCAGCTCATGGCCTTCGTCTACCTTACCTCCTATCCTACCCACGGCCAGAGCTGGTATCCTGACCCTTCCACCCTGAAACCGTCAACACTGTATCAACAACAATATTGACCATGGACTCCCATCCCTTGACCCCCTCTCTTTTTTCAGATGAGATTATCAAATACCACCTCGGCCTCCTGGACTCCCATACCGGCCAGAGCGAGAAGCAGAGCCAAATCGACGAAGCCGCTCTCGCCCCCATCATCGCAAGCTCGGCGCTGCGCCGGATCCAAGAGAACGACCACAGCCGCTCAGGTGCAAACACAGGGGAATCTGCTGCGGGCACCACAAGTCTCCAATACGGCCTCCTCGCAGGATCGAAACAGGAAATCCACTCCGTTCAGATCCAGCAAACAGTCAGCTCCTCCAATGCCGGCAGCGATGGCGGTAGCTCAACTGCAACCCTCGCTCCCACTAGCATCGATGCCGACACCGATCCGCGACTCCTCTTCAATATCTCCGCCCCGTCAAGCACATTCATCTGCGGGTCGCAGGGCTCGGGGAAAAGTCATACGCTCTCGTGCATGCTTGAGTCATGCCTGATTCCGTCAAAGCTAGGTCGCCTGACGAGCCCACTTACGGGCGTGGTGTTCCATTATGACACGTTTATATCGGATGCGTGCGGCTCGCCGTGCGAGGCTGCTTATCTGGCTTCGAATGGGAGTGTGAAAGTGAAAGTACTGTGTGCGCCGACAAATGCTGCGGCGATCAAGGTAAGTCAACTCCTTGCTCGGACATTCGTGCGTGCGGGTATTGTGGATGTGGAGTGATAGCTGATTTGTATTGTTCATAGAAAACGTACCAACACCTCAACGTCACCGTGGAGCCCCTCGCAATCGATCAGAGCCACCTGAACACAAAGCGCATGATGGATCTCATGGCGGTGAATTCCGACGACGTGCCGCTGTACATGGAATCAGTGAAGCGCATTCTGCGTGAGATGCGGATGGTTCAGCAGAATGTTGACGGAGGGTTTGACTACGCTGATTTCAAGAAGAGAGTGAATGGCTGCGGACTTACACCTGCGC
Source organism: Aspergillus mulundensis (assembly GCF_003369625.1). Lineage (NCBI taxonomy): Eukaryota > Fungi > Ascomycota > Eurotiomycetes > Eurotiales > Aspergillaceae > Aspergillus > Aspergillus mulundensis. Next base: position 998,548 of record NW_020797899.1, on the reverse strand, counting down.
AGATGGGGCCGCTACAGCAGCGATTGGAGACGCTCGAGAGTTTCATGCCAGGAAGCCAGACCAATATTTGGGGGGTGGGGAGATCGAATGCCGAGGCGAGAAAAGGAACGGATTGGAGGCCTGTGGTTAGTATTGGCCAACTACCAAGTTACCCGGCGGATAGAAGCTAACAAAGCGTAGCCAGGACAGCTGACGATTGTCGACCTCTCCTGTCCTTGCGTGTCCCCCGAAACAGCATGCGGATTGTTCAACATTTGCTTAGGTATATTCCTGCAGCAGGATGCCAATGTCGGGCGGGTATTTGCCCTAGATGAAGCACATAAGGTAGGCAACAAGATGTTTTCCTTCTCTTCTCCTTGACCAACAAAGGATTCCAGGAAATGCTAACTCGGATAGTATATGAACGCCTCACCCGAAGCCACCGTCTTCACAGAAACGATTCTCTCGGCGGTACGCCTTCAACGCCATTTAGGCGTTCGCATCATCGTTTCGACGCAAGAACCGACAATTTCAACTGCACTGCTCAATCTCTGCTCTGTGACAATCGTTCATCGGTTCACTTCACCAGAATGGCTGAGGGCTTTGCGACATCATTTGGCTGCTGCAGCCGAGGAACATGGAACTTCCAGAAAGAATAGGGCTATTTCAACAAATGGTTCCGGCGAGGCTGGATCGCAAGAAGATGGAAGGAGGACAGGTACACTGTTTGACCAGATTGTGAGGCTAAAAGTCGGTGAGGCGTTACTATTTGCGCCGAGTGCTGTCGTTGGTGTCTATAAAGAGCAGGATAGAGGCCTCGCGCTTGAGCGACTTGGAGACGATTACTTGGCGATTAGGGTTAGAGGACGGCTGACCGAGGATGGGGGAAGAAGTGTGCTTTCGCTGTGATGGCCAGGAAGTCAGCTTGTATAATCATTCGTGTCGCATCCCCTAGTAATCGGAACTGTTCAGCGGAGAAGCGGTGTTTGAATATAGAGATCAATAGTCAGTACGGGTTGTGATGTCATTCTTGGTGTTTGCTACCGCCGCCAGGATATCGCAGGCTGGCAGCCCAGAGCATTGTTGCCATATAGACACTGTACTGCGTAACGCGAATCGGAGTGCTCAAGCCTCGAGCTTGTATGATCAACTTTACGGCAGCCGCAGCAGATGAAAAACAAGTACCTCGAGAACGGCCTGGGATTTCGATTGGCATTGGGGCGCATTAGTGGCGGTAACAACGTCGTCTCTTGCTGGCAAACAACGGGATTTTGAAGTCATTATGCGACAGGCGAGTGAGAAAGAATGGGAGGGAATGTTGGTGGCCTGATTGGCGGGGACGGACGACTTGACATAGATCGCCGTCATGGATCGTTGATGTCGGCAGTCTCACAGGAAGGAGGATAGCTGAAGCTTGTTCCAAGGCGTCTATGCTTCCTGGAGATGTGGCGTAATGTAGTCCTGAATAGAAATTTGGTTACCGGGGTACCATCAGGGTTCTTGCTAAGTTTTCTTCTAGAAGTTCTAGAAGCATTTCAGGTTCTGGAAACTTGGGGTTAGACTTCTAGAATGCTTCTAGAAGTATGGATTCTGGAAACAGAAGAAACATCGAGAGAGTCTCTCGATGCAGAATGAGGGGAGGCATTTCACCCGGGCTAACGCATGGGCCACTGTCTATGGAAGGCCCGGGATGATAATCGCTGCCGGGTAGGTTATCCAGCTAATCGCATGCTTGACTCGTGGCATTCGTGGACCCTCCCCCTGCGGGTGTCTTCTGCCAAGTAACACAGGCGCGAGGCTGTGAAGGTATGTACCCCTCTCACTCACTTTGGCCATGGAAGGAACAAATGCCTGCGTTGCGTTTCTTTGTTTGGTTGCCTCTAGACCTGGACCGGCCTAGAATTGCGGCCATGGGGTGATTCCTTGGTGAAAGCAAACAACTACAAGGGAGCCTCGTAGGATTGCACCACAAACCAGCAAACACATGTAGGTAGTGGCACTGTGGCAGCAAGGGTGACGCCATGACTCGTCCGAGCAACCCCGCATGGCCGTCTTGTTCAACCTTTCCTGTTGTACGGTGTCACGCGCGTTACATTTGGAGGTCCATCTTGAATTGTCAATTGAGGAGACCTTGCACTAATCAAGGCCGCCATATCCTCTTGTTACCCGAATAGAGATGGTCCGAGCTTGCTGCGAAAGAGCGCATGCACCGGGGTAAGCGGATTCCATAATCTGATACAGGGGAACAAAGCCAAGGCAGCCTATCCCGGAAAAAGAAAAGGTACAGCATGTAGCTTACTCCGTATGGGGAGATAAGAGCAAGAGTTGCGGTGATACGAAGTCGAGCGTCTTTGTGTTTTTTAGCGTTGTCAGATCGACACTATCCCGTGAGCTTCCTGGGATAAATAACGCGACCGGTGGTCAGCAGTTGCCGATAATAATCACAAGACCTGTGAGGCCTCCGATAGTAAACTTTGCTGGTACTGTGGGCAATCAAATGGTGTTATCGAGGTGCTCAGATGCGGTCAAGCATGCAATGCAGCCTTGCCTTGAAATACCGGCTGGCAACGGCGATCCTCTTGAACAGTCCGTCAAGCAGCTCACAGTCGGAGAAGCGCTGGCTGCTGTATGCGACTTATAAGAATAGAATCAGAGCATTGTTTGCCACGGCCTGAGGTCAGCCTCGTCAATTCCCCTAATTGCCACCGGTGGCTGGAAAAAGGAAGCTGGACGGACAAGTAGGAGTAGAAGGTTGCGGCTCATCAACAGGACAGCAAATGGAAAGTGAGATTGGAAGAATGATGAGTTAGGCAAGGCTGAAGATGGTTGGGAATGGCGGGGATTGGAGACTGAGAGAGGGTGAGAAGGGAAAGGAGCGAAGAGCCGCATCCCGTCGAAGGATTCACCGACACGGCGACACAGACCGGAGGCCAAAGCTGCTCCACTGCTCGCTCTCTTCCTCATCACCCTCCGTCATGCTCTATTTCGATCTCCACCTTGAGCCTCATCTCACTCATAAAGCTCAATGCATTCCTTCGTTATCTGCATTCCCAGCACCCCCACAACCCAGCCTGGGCTCAAGTGTTACTCCGATGTCTAGCACTGCCTCACGGCTCCGGTTCGTCGCTCCCTCTGTTCGTAGGCCACCTTGTCCGCTTTCTTGGTCATAACAGAAAATGACCAGAAATCTGGACTCCATTCCCTACGATGTCTTCTATCAAGTCGCCTCGAAGCTTGATTGCCATGACTACATCCATCTCAGCAGAGTCAATTGGGCCCTCAATACATTAACCAAAAGCGATTCAATCGCTCGGAACACCGTCAGAGTATGCCGCAACCCTTTCCATCTACAGCACGAACACTAATCCAATCTTGTCCTAGAGCGATCTACTTCACACAAGAGAAGGCAGGGAGGCCGACCGGACCAAGACTGGCTACCGCAGGGCTGTCGGGCGTTTGTACGACGTCAAAGAATCCTTTGCCACTGCACAGCCGTATTCAGCATCGGTCCTCGGCTATGGGAGCTCGTTCCTCTACGCTGGCGGCTCGCTCTGCTACATCTACAACGATGAGATCCGCGCACTGGACGTGCGTGGTGCCAGTCGCGTTGAGCAGGTCTTGAATCTCCCCAACGTCCTACGTCGTGCAGTGCCCGAGTGCAACCCGGAAAATGGAACGACGACCATTTCTCTTTTAAACTACAGCAATTGGGTCATTGCATTCTTGGTGGCAACTCCTGAAACGCCTGGTGGTTGGATCCTCGCCGTAGACCTCCAGCGCCGGTCAACGTACGGGAAGAGCGGCCGTCTCAGGCTCAAAGTCCATGTTGACGCAACAAATCGATTGTTTGTACGACACAATCGGTCACACCTTTACTATGGGACGCACTCCGCCGTCGGCACTCGCGGGTACAACCAATGGGAAGTGAATTGTGCGGATCTCAACACCGGAAAAGTCTCAAAACCCAACAACATCGTTTTGGACAACTTTGCCGGCAATGAGATCGGCCAGACGGTGTGTTTTGAAGTCTATCAGGACCACCTATACGCCATCTCCACGTTGGTCGACTTTGAAGAGGAAGAGGTGGACTGGACCTCATACTACGTCTGGATCTGCCTGGACCCCAGTCTCAAGTTATCCAAGGAGGGTGTCAAGACTCACCGCACCTGGCGTCGACAGCACCGCGAAGGTCCAATCAATGACACTTGGTCAGATCTCTCGCTCCGGGAAGACGAAGCAACCGGGCAACTTATGATCCTAGAGTGCCGCAGGGAGTGGCGACTTGGTGGCAGCGAGAACTGCCGGACATACTACGTTCAGCCCCTCCCAGCACCAGCGGATGTGGACAAGCAACAGCCCACATCCGATTATTATTTGAAAATACCTCTACCTGACGAGCCTATCACCAAAACCCTGGATCCGTCATGCAAGCCCAACTATGAGCCACCACGGAAGCGACTTCGCAGACACTATCACCCCGAGTACGAGGAAGGCGTCGAACCGAAACCCAAACGGGACTTTATTCTAGCAAAGACCAAGTTCCGCTCATACAATGTTCCCGCATCAAGTTATCTCGACCTTGTAAATGACCCGCTTCCAAGAGGCGTCGGCGGTGGCGGCCTCGTACCTCGGGATCGAATGAGGGTGCGTGTGGTTTCTCGGAAGCGAAAATGTCCTATTGACGAGGAAGGCATCGAAGGAGGTCCCGGGTTCCTGTTCAAGCGTGAACTTAGCGAAGCAGACGGCCGTGAGGTGGAAAACAGTGAAGAGCGGTTTGAGACTCGGGGCGTCCACCTTTGGCCCCCAGATGACGCTCCACCGGAGCTGAACCACTTACTCTGCCCTTCCAAGCGAACCGGTCAAGTCCATGCCATTGTTGACGATCGATCGATTGTGTATTCCATCAACCAGGACGGGCTCAGTCCTGGTGACCAGGCAATCATCCTCATCAACTTTGACCCTGCCTTGCGGCTCCCGGGTCTCAGGCGCCTGAACTTTGGCAGCTACGCTGACGCCCCAGAGAAGGCGGAAGCCGTTGGCATCAAACGGCCCCAGGCGAGCGACGTCGGACAACAAGACCGGGCAGCCATGCACACAACCGTTTCGGGGAAGCGGGCGAACCAAAACGTGCCAGCTGTCCGCGAAGAGCGTGCAATGTACCTTGACATAAGCCGTGGTTTTTGGCTCCGGTGAAGACAGTCCGCCTTGCGGGCTGAGCCGATGAGACGCTGACTCAGGAGGTGAGGAGATGCAAAGGATGCACACTGCACAGCCACCCAGGCAGCAGAATTGGAGTAGCGGATAGTGTCTGGTAAATCATAACTAAGTTACAGGCATTCGAGCCACATCATTACTATCTATGACACCCGAATGAAACGCATATACACTTCATAGCCGCCGATGCAAAAGACCAGTCAGACAACTGAAGTCAAAGCACGCAATCCACTTTTTAGCCCCTGTCAACGTCTTCCTGAATGATAAATTGGATACGAAAGCCGCGCGGATTACCGGACTGAAACAAGATCCCACTCAGCCTCGTTGCGCAAGCTAGGTCCAATGAGGTAAGTCAGTTCGAAGTCAACAATCATATGCGCCTTTACCTAGAGTTCGTGGCCGGTCTCTAACTGCATCTGGGCAACTTTGTATGGAGTGACATCCCCACTCGATATCCGACTACTAAGATCACCTGCAACCACTTCCCAACGGCGTTGGACTGCAGTTCTAAAGCCTCTCGTCCGAAGTTTCATACAATCCGCCACGACAACCTGTCACAAAGCGCCATCGACTTCAGCGTGGCAAGAAACGCCAGGTACGCCACAAACAGAAAATACTCTGCGCTCTTCCGAGACTGGCCCTGAAGCTCGCAAAGACGCAAACATCTCACGTCACGTCAACTATCTTCTATTCTAGTATTTCGAGACATAGCGGTGACACTACAAGCGTCAAGCATTATGTACCTTATGTCATCAGCTCGGAATAATTACACAGCATGCGCCCTTCAATCGACGGTATGCGCCGTCAGCATATCCGGATCTCGCCGCCTATGTAAGTTGCTTACTCGGGCAGACCTCGTCTTCGGCATTTGAGACTACGTCGCAGCTGAGGCTGAGGCTCAAGCCAACTTCAGGGAGACAAGGTAGTAGAGGGATTTCGCAACAAAATTACACAGAGGCGCTAGGCTCATTGCTTTGCTCTAGAGTGGGGTTTTAAGTGGGTATTTTGTATTAAAAGATGTAATTTTTTTGTACACCGCCTAAATAGCTTACCATACTTAACTTTAATATTAAGCCTTAAAAAATTAAAATAGGCTTAGTTTATAGACTAAGGGCCTAGTCTCTAGGCTAAAGGTCTTAGCTTAAAAGCTATTTACAGGCTAGGCCAGCCTAAGCTAGCTCCCGTGGCTTAGCCCCTAAAACTAAGCCTTTTTTGCTTAAACAAAACTTGGCATTTCCTAATTTAATGAACCAACTGACACCGTGGAATTCCACGGTGTCGGTTGGTGTTTTGGCGACTGTGTAATAGGTATTTCACCCAATTAGGCGGCCCAGTGGGTCCACTATACCTAATTTACTTGAACAGAGGCCTTCAGCGCTCTTCAGAGCGGTTGCGAAATCCCTCTAGTGGGGCACTTGAGTCATGCCTTGTCAGTGCACTGTCATCAAGCGGTTCTGGCAAGCAGAGGACAAACCGCAGATCAGGATATGGAATACTCGCGGAGTATCCAGAACTCCTCCTCCTACTGGCTATCGCACGATTTCCGAGGTACCATGGCCTTGAACCCTCGGCTTCTCGCGGAGTGTCAGCGAGTGCATTACATTACAGTAGGGCTGTCATTCCGTTCCCCGCTTTGACAACAACTATCGTGAACGAATACGAGCTCCAGTTGCCTATGGCTACGTGTATTGGCTATGGCATCAGTATACTTCGTAATTAGGCTCAATGACGCAAGCCAGTTACAGTTCTGTCTTACCCTTTTTTTCGAGAGAGAGCCAGTCGGCCCTGGAAAGATCCATCCAATCTGGCTTGATGCTTGCTGCGATCAAGTCTAGACCACGAGCCCAAGCCTTATCTAGGTATTTCAACGCGCCTTAATTAATGGAGAGCCTCAATGAGGCTGTATCGATCGTTCAATATGCTGTGATTGGCTAATGCCAACGCAGTTGTCAATCCATTCGTTGAAGCTTCCAGACCGTGTCTTGCTTCTTTATCGGCTGAACTAAACCAGACGGACGAACTGCAACAAGGGTCGCCGTTGTCTTAAGCCGCGCAGCTTCTCAGCCTCACCGCTATTACAGAGTAGTCTACATACCAAGCGATTGTGGCAACGCAGTCTTTGTCTTCGTCTCTGCAGTCTGCGCGGATTCCAGAGTCAAGGCCGCTAGCTAGCCTCACCCGCATGGACGGTTGGATTGGTGGAGCTGGAGCTGGAACTGCTGCCCTGAATACGCACATCTTTTGTTCTGTGAGTACGCTGATACAATCTCGAGCCTTGCCTTCCATTGGTATCTCGTCTCTTCCAACTGTGGTTTCGCAGCTCTGCTCTGCCAAGACGAAACCTACTCGGTAATCGACGTATCGAATGTGTTTGGCCTCCAATGCAATTGGTTTGTTTGGGCTTCGGAGATGCATGTTTGGTTCCTGTATTCGACCACATGCAGACGAACCTTGAAAGATCTATCGCATCACTCGTTCTGACGGTTGCTGGAAAGAGACGCAGCACACAAAACCACAGGCCACATATCCGCCACATGTCCGAATTTATAACCAACAGCGTTCAACAAAGCCCTGCGCGATTCCACCCCGACTTCCAAAAGGGTACGCTCTGTCTGGACAGTACGTTATTGCGCCCGACCTCTTTTAAGTAAATACTTTCTATATCCGACAGTCTGCTCTGCACTCGAAGCCGATGCTCATCAGCCTCATATTTATACTAAAAGAATCGGCTGAATCAGATCCGGTGTATTATCTCCATCCTAAAGCTCATTTAATTGTGCCCCATCAAGACACATAGATGGAATGAAATCAACCACGGGATTTGTCATGCCAATCTCTAGAGGGCATTCTCTCTTTTGCTTTACAGTGTGCAGATGCAGGGGTGGAAGGACGGCGTCGGACCCGGGATAGCGAGCATTCATGGTATATCGCTTATCTAGTTTTGATTGTCACAACAGAAGGAAATCGTCTATCCAAATGGAACCCAAGACGATTGAAATAATAGGTTATCACATCGTATCAAGCAGCCCAGGGACGAGCGGATCGAAACAGAATCCGTACGTTGCAGGTGCATAAGAAGTAGGGCCTGCAGGGGCAATCCAAGTGCACGAAACGAAATGAAAGCGCCAGGGCACACTCAGCCAGCCAGCTAATCCGTTAACCTAAAAAATGCTATAGAATTTCTTCGAAAGCTCCTGGAACCGCTCGTCGGGTTCCCCGTGTCTGTGGGCAGACTCTTTGTACAGCTCCTCCAGCTCCTTATACACATGCAGAAGCTTGAGGCCCTCCTCCGCAGCTTCGATATACTCCCCCTTCAACTCTTGGAACAACTCGTGGTGGACCCGGCAACAGTGCTTCAGTGTCTCGCTCTCCCTCATCTGCTCCTGCAACTGCAATGTGAGCGCCTGATTGCGAGACTCCAGCTCCTGGACCTTTTCCTCGGTGGAGGTTCCATTCTCGGCTTCGAATTCCGTCGCGGCTTCACTCGTGGTTTCTGCTCCGGTGGCAGGCGCATTTTCATTCGCGCTAGAGTTCCCAGGGCCTTCAACTTCGTTTGACGGTACGTCATCTCCAGGAATAGTTGCATTTGCGGCCTTGATCTCGGTGTTTGTCTTTGCCTTGCCTATGTCTAGAAGCTCGTCGACGGCATCGTTGCGCTTGCCGGACAGGATCCACTGGGAGAGGGCAAAGAGAAGCTCGCACTTCTTGATGGAGATGTAGGTTTCCACGCGCGCCGTGAGGTCTGCGGAGACTTCACCCGTTGTTGCACTCGGGTCGAAGATCTTAGGAATAGATGGGCCTTGGGATTCGGTTTGAGAAGCAGGAGTGGAGAGATTGTCTATTGTAGCAGAGGTCAGAACGGAGGTTTCTTTTGCAGGCGGAGTACGAGCGGCGGAATGGGTGGTTTACGGGTAATATCTTGCGCGATGTCAGATGGGGAGGTCTTGATTAACTTACCCTGATAGTTCCCTATCTTCTTGAGACGCTCCAGAATTTCGTGTTCACGGCTATCGGAGGATGGCGCAGGAGATGCAGAAGCTGTGGTTGAGGCCTTGGGTTCGTTTTGTTGCCCTTTCGAGGCACGTTTTGCTGAGCGCTTGGGACGTTTTCCGCGCGCCATGGGTGTTGACTAAATACCAATACAAGGTTCTGGATGGTATTCTGAAGATAGAGATCGGTAGACAAAAGAAGGAAAGAAAAATAAAGTGGGGAAGAGGAAGAATAAATAAGGAGACGGCGGAGAGGGTCAAAGGAAGCAGTGAATGGTGAGGTGAGTGACACCGTTTGGCACCTCTGGCAGCTTGGTGCTATTGCATCACAAGCCTTCACTGGCTCAATCTGTATCTGGTGTGGTCAGATTAAGCTCTGCCTATAGGAGCTCGATGCCCGGTAGAGAGCGAATATGCTCTGCACAGGCCACGGTGCATCTCTTCATGATGTTAGGGCTCAAAGCATCTCTTGATGGAACATGCTTTGCGCCATCTTTGCAAACAGGAGCCACGGCATCCCCTTCACAAGTACTACTCCTGGCTGGCAATTCGCTCTCCATCCACCACTCCTTTACCTGCGTTCATCTCCCGGATGTACTCGCGCAGCCTCGCGGTGTTCTAACCTCGTTTCCCTCTGATGCAGCGATGGTCTCGCTGCGCTTGGAATTCTCGAGCAGTCCCCCTCGTAGAGGCAAGGCCGTCGGTGCCAATCAAACTGTTTGCCCAGCTGCCGCCACTGCATATGTGAAATATCCCTATGCCACTTAGCTCATCGAGGGCTAATCACGGGGCCTTGACTAGGCCGTGAGACTCTTTTCTTGTAAGTACTTTTGCTCCTCGATTTGCCGCAACTGGAGCTCGAGCAATAGAGCAAAGCATCGCCAGGGATCTCTCGGAACCAGACGGCGACAATCGATGCAATATGGAGCCTGGAAGACGCGGTAACCACGATGCACTGTACAGACAGCAGGCGACCCAGACGAATTGAAGAGAGACCAACAAAAGAATTCTTTAAGCAAGAGAAAATGTCTCCCACAAGCAGGCCCATACGGAGGCGCGCCCGCGCATATAGGAGCTGCCTCTCCAACCGACAGGAGCGACTGGCATGGTACCCACCTAAGCATTATCCCCAGCCCGTTCACGATACTGCCTCCCAGCAGAAGCTCGATACCTGTCGGCCGAGCGCTCGCGAAAGACCTTCCCCCAGCGAATAAACACGCCAAAGCCAGACAGAATCACGCACGCGATAAGCAATATCGTGACGAGGACATACTTGAGGCCTATTGCGTCTTCCCAGGGCGTCAGCGCGAAGATGAAGGCCGTGCTGAAGGCGTTGCGGATGAGCGTTACGGCCACAAGAGCGGGACCAATTATCTATGTGCGTAAGATTACAAGGTTAGTTTATTGTCGACTCTATTGAATGGATGGTGCGCTCACTCACCTCCCTATAAGAGTCCGTCAGGTACGTAACGACAAGACTGTTGATGGGTGTAACGCCGATATTATACAGCGCCAGTCCGACCGCGATGATTATCCATGGGAGGCCTCTATCTAAGCCAATCCCGAACAAAAGGGCTCCTACTGGAATGAACGGGAGGAATGGTATGACGCACCAGAGGCGGCACTCGGGCTCGTAGACTCCGTTCCGCCGGCGCGAGATGTATATGATCCACCAGTCGCTCAGGGGTCCTGTGATAAGCGCGCCGATTGTCACGCCGATCATGCGCGGGAGGTGCATGAGACCGACTTGGTCTGAGGTGAAGTTGTAGGGGCTTGAGGGCAGGAATGTGGACATTGTCGTTGACATGACGTCGCCGAGGCCGACGAGGATGCCGTAGACGAGGGCAGCAAAGGTTATTGCTGGGATTGTTGCTAGGAGGAAAAGAGGCTGGTATGTATACTGGAGGAAGGAAAAGCTGGACTCCGTGTCAGAGGATGTGGGAGTTGTCAAGGCGAGCCTTTGCCAGTATGTTTTCTTCGGGATGGTTGGATTTATAGCCAAGGGCGTAGCTTCGAGTGCGGGAACAGAGGCAATCTCAATATCATTGTCATCTTTCGTCTTGTCGACCACTTTCCCATTTGCCAACGTATCGCTGACTTTGCTTGCTTCGCTGATATCAGGCACAGGCACAGATTCCAGGGCCTCCGCTCGGGGGGAGTATTTGGTCTCCTCATAACCAAACGCAACAACCAGCACCGCAACCCCAAAGACAACCACATTCCACCACCAAACCCACCTCCAGCCCTGTCCCTTGGCCACAAAGCCTGCAATCAACGGTCCCAAATACGTAGCAAACAGCCAGACCCAGACGTAGATCGTATTCATCCTCCCGCGCTGATGCACGAAAAAGACATCCGCAATCGTCATCTGAACAACGGTCTCCGCCAAGCTCGCAAAGAAGCATTGTATGACATTGACCAGCATCAAGTCGGTCACCGTCTGCATCTTAGCAGACCAGACGCTCACTGCCAGTTGGATTACCGTGCATATCAGGTACAATGGCCGGCGCCCGAACTTGAGTACGAACGGGATGAGCACGAGGGATCCAACGCCCAATGCAGCGCAGCCGGCCGCGTAGCTATCGTTCAGTACCTCGTCGGTATATCCGAGCTCTTCTTGCATGGGTGACCATGTTGGCGTGGGCGCATTAATGAATTCGGCGACTAGGGCGACCCAGAAGCAGACGAGGCCTAGGTTAAGGTACTTTCGCCAGGTAGGCCAGTTGAGGGGGTCGTTTGGGTCGTTTGTCGGCCGGGGTTGGAGAATGAAGCTGTTTCCCGAGGCTGTCTTCTCTTCAAGGAGGACTGTGCCTGGAGGCCACATAGTACTGTTTACACCAGAGTCAGAGGAGGGCATTGTGATCATTCACGGACGAAAGAGCTGGAGGGGCGGAGTGACAGGCCAGCGTCAGCTCGACTTTATATCATTGCGATAATGGCCCGAGGTTGGAACTCCCCAATTGGCTGTAGTTTCAGCCATATCTTTGAAGTGATACGCAGCCAGTAGCTTATTTGCCCAAGCCTTGAAGCTTGTATCTAAGCAGCGTAGATATCAATGCGCTGGGCTTGGAGTAGTATAGAGCAGGCGAGTACTCCAACTGATAAGGCCGTTGTTCGGCAGAAGCCGCCAACTGAGGGGCCTGCATACCTTCTCCCTGCCGATCCGCCAATCGTGCAAGCAGGATCTGCTATAATCAAGTGCAACACCTCAAGTTGGAGTATACGCTATCGAAGAGGACAGGAGTGGGTAGAGATTGGAGACTAGATCTCATGGCGTGCTCCGTGGTGGGGTCACCGTCCCCAACTCTCTTTATAAGCGTCTTCGTCCTTGACCGTAGCATCCAGCCAGCGACAAAGCGTTTGGTGATCAGAAACAACCATGGCGAAACCTGCAATCTCAAGCGTCAAAGAGTCGCCGCCCGGAAATTCCGCGCACCCTACGCGCTTCGGGTTCCCGAAGGAGGGTCAGTATTCAATATCGTACTGGCTCCAAGGCGTGCAGAATAATCCTCTGCTCACTCACCGTACGACACCGGAGCTTCCGTCCTCGGCGGATATCGTGATTATCGGGTCTGGTGTATGTGCCCGCAGCAAGTCGCTTTTCAAACTTCTAGGGACGTTGGCTAACCTACAACAGATGACCGGGACACTGGCAGCAAAGCACTGCAAGGAAGCATGGCCTGAAAAGAGCGTAGTGATGCTTGAAGCACGCGAGTTCTGCTCAGGTGCCACTGGTCGGAATGCCGGACACTGTAAGCCAGACCAATGGCGCGGGTTCAGCGAGTACGAGAAGAAATTTGGGGCTGAGCAGGCCCTTAAGGTAGGAAAGATTCATCGTGCCTCATATGAGACTTGCTGAACTTTCCAGATTCTTGACAACGAGCAGCAGACTTGGTTGGCCTTGGTTGAGTACGTACGGCAGAACAACGTCGACTGTGATCTCTGGGTTGGCGATACACTGGACGTGCCGACGACTCCAGAGGTCGCAGATCTTGCAAAGAAGAATTTCGAACGCTTCAGGGCAGCCGGAGGAAAGGTTGACCATATAAAGGTCACGCACGATCCAGAGGAAGCGTCGAAGGTTAGTACCATCGGACGGCTCTGGGCATCGCTAACGGCATCTGCATAGATATCTCACATCAAAGACGCTCAGGCATGTTATGCCTGGTCTGCATCAACCCTCTACCCATGGAAGCTTACCGCCCATATCATGCGCGAAAACCTGAAAAAAGGTATCAATCTCCAGACACGCACAACAGTCACACAAGTCACTGGATCTTCAATATCGCCCGGTAAATGGATCGTGAAGAGCGACCGCGGCGACATTGAGTGCACCCAGGTCATCCACGCAACAAACGCGTACAGCTCAGCGCTCGAACCATCTTTACGTGGCCTCATCTATCCCTCGCCTCATATGTGCAACCGAATTGTGCCACCCGTAGCATTTGAAGGATCCGAGGGCCTCACCAACTCCTACGGTGTCCTCCTCCCAGACGGATGCATGTTTAGCATCAATCCGCGGTGCACGACAGAGCGCTCAATCCTCTTCGGGGGCAGTAATCCCGGCCAGCCTGAGTTTGAGAAATGGCTCGAAGCGCACCCGGAGAGGGGGATAGACGATAGCATGCTGGGATTCAAGGCCATAACCGAGGCGGTGCAGACATTTGCGGAGTCTCAGATCATTGGATGGAAGGCAGAGTTCAACAACGATGGCTGGAGTGGTATCATTGGGCGGGTAGGTGTCTTTACTCCAGATACAGCCAGAAGCTAACTGTGGATAGAGTGTCGACGGGGTGCCTTGGGTTGGAGAGTTGCCTGGGCTGCCGGGGCAATGGCTTTGCGCTGGCCACAATGGACAGTACGTTCACCACATTCTATCCAGTTTGAGTTGCTAACAAGAGCAGTGGAATGGCACGCATCTTTACAGCAGCACCTGGGTTAGTCAAGCTCATGGGAGGGAGTTCATGGGCAGAAACACAGCTGCCAGACGTGTACCAGATCACTCCATCACGGGTGCAGCAACTGAAGAAGATTATTGAGGATGGGGAGATTCAATCTCGTCTTTAGGTCAAGGTGAGCTTGAAGATAGAAGCGGATTAGAATTAAAAGAGAGGAGAGGTGGCCGCCAGGCTTAGACCAGGACGCTTGTGCATGATGATTCAGCTGCATAGGGTTTTGCATTGCTCTCTGCATAAATGTACTGTACTTGACTCCATAAACATCTATGCGGCAGGACTACTGTATGACTGCATTACATCGAAACTATCTCTTATTTATCGAGTGTACAGAACGAATGTACACATGCCTATCTTGGAGCCGTCGCATCGAGATAGTAAAGCAAAGACGGCCTCCTCATATCGACTTGGATTTGTTGGTGGCCTTAGCTGAGCACTCCAGCATCAGTCCATGGCAGTCGTCACAATTCACACAGAGGACTCAACGCGCTCCAGACTCTCCGGACATACGCACTTGTCTACGAATTTGAAACCATTCAATGTGCCGAATCCCGAGAATGCTACTGCCTGTACAGCAGGAACTCTGCCCTACGGATGGAGACGTCTGCACTGCAATCCAATGGCACAACGTGCTGCCCCGCTCTCTTCTGCGGCGCCAATGACATCCAAAGAATCTGTAGGCATCAGCCAGCCCTGGCGAACGCCCCGTTGATCCCGATCTCCAACGGTGAGAAATCTCGGGGCTTCCTTTCTTCTTCTTAACCTTAACCTTGTCTTGTCTTCAGTTGTGGTGATACCTCTGCTGTCTCTTGGTTTGGTTTTGTTGTGCACTGTGTAGCAGTCCAGCCGAGGCATCTCCGCACTGTAAGCAGCACCTGAGCCTCAACGATATATGGATTGATTAGATCATCGCCAATACCTATACCAGCACCGCATACCTATAGTATCAGACGAATTGATGTACTACCACCACCCGCCACCCCCTGGCCCTCCCCCGCCTCCTCGCCCGTCGAGTTGGAACGGCCAGCACTGGGGGCCTCCGCCGCAATCATACAGGTACGCACCGTCATCAAATTCCTTGAATATCTCACTGATCATACCACAGTCCCCAATATGCACCCCCCGCATACCCCCCGCCAAACCACCACTACTCTCAATCTCAGCCGCAATATCAGTACCCCCCACCAACATCAAGCTACTCGCCAACGCCCTACTCGCCCCGAGACCCCCGATACAGCTCCCCAGCCCACTCCCCCTACGGCACCCCGCCGCTCCCTCCCCGCCCACCATCCGAGTCCTCCAGTTTCCGCTCATACCCAGGTCCGCCACCCCTCAAAACCCAAAGTCCCAAACACCCTTACTAACCCCTCCCCCCCAGCCTCCCCATCCCCCTGGGGCCCGGGCGCAAACAACAACCCGCCTCGCCCCCCAAGCGGCACGCAGCCCTTCGGGCACGGCGCGCCGTCGTCCTACCGCTTCCAGTACAGCGCCTGCACAGGGCGCCGGCGCGCGCTCCTCATCGGGATCAACTACTTCGGGCAGCCGAACCAGCTGCAGGGGTGCATCAACGACGTGACGAACGTGAGCACGTTCCTGGCGGAGCGGCACGGGTATCGACGCGAGGACATGGTGATTCTCACGGACGACCAGAAGAATCCGAAGAGTGTGCCGACGAAGGCGAACATCTTGCGCGCGATGCAGTGGCTTGTTAGCGGGGCGGTGGCGAATGATAGTTTGTTTATTCATTTCTCGGGTGTGTTTCTTTCTTCTAGGCTAGGTTGAGAGGATGAGGGTGATGAGGCTAACGGGTCTAGGGCATGGCGGGCGCACGCCGGATCTGGATGGGGATGAGGATGATGGTGAGTTGGGCTCTCTGCTATTCTGCTGGGTTTCATATGGTGTTGACGGTGCAGGCTTCGACGATGTCATATACCCCGTGGACTACCGGGTCGCCGGGCATATTGTTGACGACGAGATGCACGATATCATGTCCGTCGCTTTTCTCCTCTACAATTACAACATCTAACACCTGTAACAGGATCCGACCACTCCAACCGGGTGTACGCCTCACAGCCATCTTCGACTCCTGCCACTCCGGCACAGCGCTTGACCTTCCCTACGTCTACTCAACCCAGGTCTGCCCAGGTGCCTAACCCACCGTTAAGCAGCACTAACATGACCACGGACAGGGCATCCTGAAAGAACCCAATCTTGCCAAAGAAGCCGCATCCGACCTATTTTCCGCAATAACCTCCTACGGCCGCGGCGACCTCAGCGGCGTCGCGCAAACAGCGATCGGGTTCTTCAAAAAGGCCGCGATAGGCGATTCCGCACGGCGCCGGACAGTGCGCACGAAGACATCGCCAGCGGATGTGGTGATGTTTTCGGGGTCAAAGGATACGCAGACTTCGTACGGTCATCTCCATATCTATGTCCTTGCGGGAAATGACGGCTAATGTAGACAATGTAGAGCCGACACGTTCCAGGACGGCGAAGCGCGCGGGGCCCTAAGCTGGGCGTTCATCAAGGTGCTGCAGCGGTACCCGCAGCTGAGCTATGTGCAGCTGCTGAATCTGATCCGGGCGGAGCTGGAGGGCAAGTATACGCAGAAGCCGCAGCTGAGTTGTAGTCATCCGTTAGGTGGGTTTCTCTTGTTGCTTTTTGGCACGATGAGGCTGGAGCGGTCGACTAACGGGTCTGGTCCCATAGATACCAATTTGTTGTTCGTGATGTGAGGGTAATAGGACGCGCGTGCTGAGCGTGGCTTCGAGTGTTGGTTAGACTTGGATTTGGGCTTGAAGCCGCGTCGACCGAGGCTCTGCAAGTATTGGCTCATTCGGTCCGGATTATTCGAGAATACGTATGTGCCATTGCGCGGCCAACGGGCATGATCCATGGCCACCCCATAAGCCTCATCCCAGTCGATGAGATCGAGGCTCAAGACTTTGCTGTCGGAAAGGCCGATGCAGGACGAAGATGGGTACAACTGTCAGCTTCACTGCGGTTTTTCTGCCGAGGGGCGAAATCATTTTTATACCTGGTGTCAGATTAGCACGCCCCGGTACATCTTATTTTGGTCCTGTCGCATAGCCATCCATCCATCCATAGAAATGATTTTATCTCCAAGGCCAATTGCCTTTCTTCCCGTCGATTTCCCCGTGCAAGAATGATTCGTCCACGAGTCCTTCTAGAATAACACAAACAATCCATGGAACACCGTTTGAGAAACCTGGGAACGCCGGATCTGACTCGGAAATCTCGCCCCGGCCTGGCAGACGGGCTCGGCCATCGCAGTCGAACCCGTGGGCGAACTGGCTGGAACCACGGACCGTGGACGTCGCACAGCAGCGACCCAGGGCCCATGCACAAACCATCAATATTGCCAACAAGACAGCGGATAAGCCGATCCTTGCGTTTTGTCCATTGCAGCTCGCACTACTTCGTGGAGGTAACGGCTCCGAGTAGTGCAAATTGCAATGTTTACCTAGTTGTGACGTCAGGTAGAAAAGGAGGCGCCGTTGATCGGTCGATCATAACTTCTCTTGACTCGTGGCGGATGGAGAATACGGGGTTCTCCAAAGGGTTCAAGGTTCATACGAACTTACGAAGTAATCTCATTCTCAGGGCGTTCAAAAACAGGGACGAAATGGACCGAGCTGTAGCAGCAGCAACACAGCACGGTGTCCATGAGGTGGCACTATTGCCGTCACATCATGCGATCTGGAGTGTTAGTGAGCCAGGCACCTGCAGTGGTACTCGGTGAGGTGAAGCCGACCCGAAGAACCAGACTGGTTTAGATTTTAGAATGGGCGAAAAGCACGTAGGACGGCCAGCGCATCTCTGCAATACTGTAATGCGGAGAGACCGAGAGGGCAGAGAACTGGTGAGTTAACCCTCCGATATAGGACAGGCTGATCAGCCGTACAGGCCGCAGGCGCGATTATGTACCCCGTATCCCCGTCGCAGCATAAACCTGGAGTACGGAGTATACAGTATACTCCGTCGCAAGTTTCACTGTAGACTGTCACTGTCAGCGTCTCAGTCGGCCTCCGGATTCGGAACGTGTAAGCGATGCGCCGACGGCTGGCCTCAGCGCGAATCTCAGACATTCCTGGGCAAAGAGGCCAATAAGGGGCCGCTGCTGGGCACGCACTGGTTTCTTACTCCGTAGATTCCGGAAAGCCGAGCGAGATGAGACGATTGCGAGGAAAATGACGGGAGATGAGCTCTGGGTGGGGGGTCAGGGAGTCGTGGGCGTTTATAAATATAGGCAGCAGGCCGCTGGTGCTTCTCCACAGTCTAAATCTCTGCTGGGACGCCACGCTCGCTGGCAGTGGCCCTTGGCAGTGCTTTTCTTTTTTTGGATCGGACAGGGGTAGGTACAGAATGCGTGAAGATGCTGTTTGCTGTCTTCAAAAGCGTCATAATAATGGAATGTAGAAGAATGGAAGAATGCTGACACCGGTCGCTGCTCAGGCTCAGGCTCAGGCTCAGTGTCAGTGCTGCCGTTGGCGACTCCGCCGGTTCCGCTGTGGTTCCACGCTCGCACTCGTCGAGTATACGCCGGGACATACGTATGCCGTGCGTTAGCTACCCTCTTAACTCGACTACGTTTGATGTTTATACGGGCAGATGGTCGGCCGATGCTCAGCCGCGTCATTTTCATGGTGGCATTGCTCTTGCGATGCGAGTCAGACTCAGACACTGCCAGACACCGTTGAGGACCGCTGAGACAGTGTCTTCCAACTTGGCATGAGGCAAATTCTGCATCGGGAGACACACTGTAGACTAGGCTGTAGCAGCTCCGATGGCTGGCCAGAGTAGGATCTGTAGACTCAAGAGGCAAGAGACATCATCTGTACGAGCAGATCATCTGTACTCCGTATTCCATGCAAGGCGAACCGAGATCCCTCACGCAGGCCCGCCAGTGAGGACTGCGCACTGGGGACGGACTGGCTGGATGGAATCGCAAGTTCCACACCCTCCCCTTGGTCCTGTTTTCCTTTCTTTTCCCTCGTCCAATGCTATAATTAATTTGTATCCCCCGGCGATCCCCTGCTGCTGCTCTGCCACTTTCCGTCAGTGCTGCGCGTTGACCTTCATACTCCTGCACATACACTCTCTACGCTCTACGAGTCTACATATAATCACCATAGACATACACATACATACATACATGCCGTTATAGCAACAACCAGCAGAGAACCTTGGAAAATGCTCCCCTCAGCCGAGTCCAACTCCAGCCAGTCCTCCTTCGACAGTCCCATCAGCCAATTCCCTCCGCAGCAACATGCCTGGTACCCAGTGCCCGTCCCCCGACGCAGAGAGCTCCCCAAGTTCCCACGCTTCTACTCAACGCCCCTAAACCAAGACCACCCGGACTCAACACCCCTGCAAATCTACGGCCTCGAAGAGCGCGAGCCCTCCATCGCCGAACGCCCCCGCCGCTTCCTCCGCTTCTCCCGCGCCCTCGACGACATCAAAGAAGACTTCATCTCCCAGCCCAACCCCCGCAACACCGCCGAGGCCATCCGCGCCCGCCGCCAGTCCACCTTCTCCTCCTTCTTCTTCGACAACAACTCAAACCCGACCCTAAGCCTCAGCAGCAGCAGCGCCGGCCCAGCCTCCGCGTCCGCAAGCGTCTTCCACTCCTCGGGCGCTAGCGTCGCCTCCGGCTCAATCAGCCCGGATAGCGACGGTGCTAGCTCTGCCCGCCCGTTTCCCCCGCCGCCGCCAATCCCCGAGGACGAGACCGACTTGACACGCCGCCCGACGCTGGGGAGACGCTTGAGCCGCCGCCTCTCGCGCCTGAGCTTTTCGCAGCGGAGGGCCAGCTACCGCGCTGGGGGCGCCAGTATCTCCCAGCCGAATCTCATCGGGAGCAGTGCCCAGATCTAGCCGGAGCTGGAGGCCAGCTTAACTCCAACTCCAGACCTGACCTGACTCCCTGAGCCTGACTTATGCAGGGGTGCTGACTCCCCTGCATCGGGCATCCAGATTGACTGACGGACTCAAGCAAACAACAATACGTCGACAAAACCAGGCGGCCAATTTCCATTATTGTGATATACTCTACCAACATGAAACTGACATGTCATGCCTTGTCCACTCTACTTTCGACACAACCAACCACTCACCGATAATCAGCAGCGCACGCCCGCCACCATAATACCTATCCATCCCTCTCGAGTCGGGCATCCATTCTCGTCCGCTCCTTGCGCTCCCTACTCTCACCATTCCATATCTTCCGTCATCAAAAGCACTGCGCATTTCTCGTCCTCACTCCTGTCCTTGCTCCGGCCATTCCATTATCTCTTACCTCGCGATTTAGCTGCATCTCTGGCGTTGGCATTTCCGGCTTATTGGCTTTTTTCCTTTCCATTTTCAGGACCTACCAGCTCATTCTCCCTCACCAAGGTCCCCCCTCCTCCCTTCCTTTTTCCTTTTTCCATATCTTCTCTATATTGTTATTCATCTGTCACGCATCATACCTACATAATGGCTGATTTGATTTGGGTTTGATCTGAGTGGATTCGTATCATTGTACATACACAACATCCATCCGACTTCACAATGCACATTGCGTCGGTGGACCTTTTTCTTTTCTGCTATTTGCCTGCTTTGTTTTCATGTACAGCTGGGTTAGGTTCATACTAGACGTTTTTTGCGTTCGGTCACCTGCAATGAGATTGAATTTTCCAGGGTTTGATGTCGATGATGACCATGGTTCGCCTCGAACGTTGCTCCGTGTTTTCCCGGTACTTCCCACCGTCTTATCATGATTCATGAGGGTCTCCGGCAGAGTCCGCCCGCGATCAATCGTTGCCTCGCTGATATCCAAAACCTCTCTGCTTGCGTTCAGGCTCGACGGTCATTAGTACCATACTTTTTACTTTGCATGCGGAAATGGGCAGAGATGCGTAAGGCGCCATGATGATTGGGATCATCTTAAAGAGATACTCGATGCCCTCGGCTCGGCGAACAATCCATCATGGAACGTCTTTGTTCATGCTGCAGGCCCAAACATCTTTGAGACGGACTAGCATTGAAGAGAGGATTTTCTTCAGGTTTTGTTATGCTCTGTCTTTGTTAGTCTATCTATAGACGAGCTCTAATGGTAGGTAGATCTACACACAGAAACTACTTCGCACAAAGTCAGTTTCAATCTAAAAGGCACCTGTTACTCTGTGCTGAATTGAAAACTATAACCTCAGGTGCACTGGTTACCATATATGGCGTAGGGTCTTCAGGCGAAATTTGGTGTATATTAGAATAGAGTAGGACAAGATAGGACCTCAGAGATATAGGTGTATCAAGAGCTTTATGGCGACTCTGTTCTTTGATGAACGCGCCTGTTCCCTGCCGTGTCTAGGTGCTTGAATCCTGTAGACTAGATAGCTTCGAGATGCCCGAGACAAAAAGCGATGACGCCAGAGAGATAATAATAGCCGGCTGGAAAACGAAAACGAAAACGAAATGGCAAATATAGGTATAATGAGACGTTTCTATCGTGAAAACTCCGGACTCCCTTCCCCGGATTGAAGAGATCGACATGGCCAGTGAGCCAGCCGGCCCATTCAAACCCCGCACAGTAAAACATGCACGGGGTCAATGTAGCCTTGCAGAGTGTACCCGTATGGAGTAGGTAAAGCCGACCTCCTTCTGGAAAATTGAACCCGATCCAATCCGCTCCAGCCAGACCAGCTGTAGATTCTGATACGGACGGCGTTTATAACGAAACCCCCTCGAGGTCCCTCGTCACGATGGCTACCTGCGCTCGTTTCGCAGCCTCGGCGACTAGGCTAAAGTCTCGCAGGAAGGGTGCTGTCGCCGTGGGACCGCCATTGCCGCTTATTTGATGTGGATAGTGCGTCGGATGTGACTGTGACTGCGCCTGCGCCGTCTGCGTGGTGCCTTGAGCGGCTGCGAATTGTTGCGGCTGGCTACTTGCCGGTTGCGGCTGGCTCTGAGTTTGCATCTGGTTTTGGGTTGCGGTAGGGGTGCCGAGGGTATTCGACGTCGAGGGCTGGGGATTCGAGGAAAATGCGAGGGTTGTAACGGTTGTGTTGTTCATGGTGTAGGTGCGTAGGCTGGGATGTGAGGGTTGAAGCCGGGGTCGTCTGGAGGTGATCGTAGGTAAGGGTTCGTGGAAATCGGGTGGTTGAGGAGGCTGGCCTGGAGACGGAGGTGCGGGACGAGGAGGGAGTCGTGGAGGTGACGGAGATGACTGCTCAGTGCTGACTCGGAGACGAAGTTGAAGTGAGGCGTGGGATACAAAGCAGCGAAGAAAGAGAAAAGAGAGGGTGGGTTGATCAAAGGCTCGATACGAGTAATGGGATCCACGTGGGGCGCAGGCCGGGTATACCGCGGTATGACGTTCGGCACCCTGGCCAATTTTCTCCGAGTCCAGTGGTCAGTCAATCTAATGCGATGATGATGATAAGATGCCACTATGGGGTCGAGAGTTTGTGCAAACCCGGGAACTAGCAGAGGTAGAGTGAGTTGCCGCGGCGTTGATGCAAGATTAGGGGTTTGGCTCGTGAGATTCCAAACGCTGCACTGATCGACGGGCTGATTTTCCTCCAATCCAATCCGGTGCTGCCCCAGCGTTCGTGCTCAGCTGCAGTTGATACTTGAGGCGCTCAAAGTCCGGTTCAAGAGCAAGACTCGGAATATTGTCAATTCCAGACTTCACTAATCCATGATCAATCAGCCGCTTTGAATCGCCGGGCAGGTTCCGATGTTTCGGAGCCCATTCGACCGGCGCTATCAGCCTTGATGTTCTGTTCAGTGCATTGAATCCACCCAATCCAACTTACTCGATAACCCACGACCCGTGCGAGGCTGAAGGGCAACGGCCATACGACAATTATTCGCTGACGTAAATCCACAATGGCTAGGAAGAACTCTCTAAGCGACGGGATTACGGAGTATTCGGCTCTTCCGCGCTTTCTGAAACGGACAAATTTCGGCCGTGACTCTGGGATCTGGGGAAGTGCACGTGATTTCATGATTTCGTATGAGGTGAAGGGTTCAAGAGTATCTTACCACTAGCCTACAGGGACGTAATCAAAGCCTCCACAAAGCTGCTAACTTCAAATAACTTGAAAGTACAAACATCAAGAAACAAGGTTCCTCTGGTGGGATTTACCCGCAAGCTCTACAGTTTTCTCTCATAGACTATAGAGGAACTTGTGACAGAGCTTGTAAGCTACATACAACCATCCACCCCACCACGTTGTAGCCTAGCCAGTGTAGCTTTTTATATGTTGCGATTGCTGCGCATACGGAGTCTATATCCTGGACCCACCTAGATATGGCTGATGAACGAGGGGCAGCCCCACTACGCGATGAGAATTCCTTGGACTTTGATCAATTCAATTGCATCGCCATATCTTGCTTGCAACTTTCTTCACGTTGGCCATCTGCGATACTTAGCTTGGCAATCACTTATTTGACCAAGCAGCTACACAATGGCAGACGATTTCGACACAGGGGACATGTTCCAGGACCCCGAGGGCTACTATCCGCCGGAGAAGGAGCCTTCGTTCGCAGAGCACAAGATGCTCTCGGGCCAGGTTGTCCGCGTGCGCCTGGTCGGCAGCCACCCTCTATATGTACCTATCACCCTTCAGCATCATGGTTTCGCGCGCTAACATCTCTATGGAGGGAAACATGCTCTGGAACGCCGGCCGCATAAGCTCAGAATACATCGAGACACACGCGCCCACACTCATCGCCGGAAAGGACGTCCTCGAGATCGGCGCCGCAGCTGGCGTGCCCAGCATTGTCAGCGCGATCATGGGCGCCCGCACCACCGTGATGACCGATTACCCCGATCCCGACCTCGTCGATAACATGCGCCAGAACGCCGAAGCCTCGGTGTCGATGATACCCACCAACCCGCCTTCCTCGCTTCATGTCACGGGCTACAAATGGGGGAGCGATGTTGAGCCGCTCAAGGCGTATATACCGGAAGATACGAGGGCGAGGGGGTTTGATGTGCTGATCATGGCGGATGTCGTGTATAGCCATCGCGAACACGGGAATCTGGTGAAGACGATGCAGGAGACGCTGAAGCGGGACAAGGACGCTGTTGCGTTGGTCATCTTCACACCCTATGAGCCGTGGCTCTTGCCGCAGACGGAGAGGTTCTTTCCTCTTGCCGAGCAGGGTGGTTTTACGGTAACAAAGGTGTTTGAGAAGTTGACGGAGAAGGTCTTGTTTGAGGATGATCCTGGGGTATGTGCTGCATGAGATCTCAAGAAAGATAATGCTGACAGGTTTTAGGACGAGAGGCTGCGAAGAACAGTCTTTGGTTACGAGCTACGATGGAAGGATGACCAGCTATGATAGACGTGATACCATATAGACTTGAATTGGGAGCTGGATAGACATCGCCAGAAAGATTGTTGATCCTCACTATCACTATCCGACTGTAACCTCTACACTTGCCGACGGGCCATCAGCCCTGGACAAACATAAGCCGCCACAGGATACGTTCAATATCTCAATGTCTGAGCAGCGGGTATAGGGATGACTATTATAAAACAAAAAAACTAGTCTCGCGGTCAGGGTCGAAAGAATCAGTATAGCAGCTAAAGGCGGTCAACACCAAACCCCCGCTCTCCCCGCGCCCGCGCAAAAATCACAGCAAAATACCATTGACCCCTCATCCCAATACATCATCGCCCACCATGCCAGTGCGTTTGATTCAATTCATACTTATTATTTTCAGAATGCTGATAGATTCTCGTTACACAGCTTATAATCCTAACCGGCTACCCCTGCTCGGGCCTAACCCATCGCGCACACCAACTCGCGAAAGGCCTGGAAGAAACGCAATCACAACTCTTCGCGAACGGGACAATCCCGCCCTCGAAATCAAAATACAAGATACACGTCGTATCGACGCACGACAATGTCAATTATCCGCGGACGGTATACGACACCGCGCGCACGGAGAAGGAGGCGCGCGGTCTTGCTTACACAAGGGCTAAACGCATGCTGGGAAGAGACAGCTTCGTGATTTTGGATGGGATGAACTATATCAAGGGGTATCGCTATCAGCTCTGGTGTGAGTCGAAAGCGCTGGGAACGACATGTTGCGTTGTATGTTCTCCTGCATTACCGGTTTCCTTACAATGGGGGATGATAGCTCATGATTGCTTGCTGGGTAGGTCCACGTTGGAACGCCAATTGATCAGTGTGTCGCGAACAACGAAGCGCGGATACAGAGGAAGAACGAAATGTCATCACAACCAACCGGCTCTACGAATGAGAACGAGAACCCGGCATCGGAATCGAACCCTTCCCCCGAACCCACGACCTCTCCTAAAACCATCGAAGAAAGCGACCCCTACCCGCCCGACCTCCTCAACAACCTCATCTTCCGCTACGAAGAACCCTCCATGCACAGCCGCTGGGATAAACCCCTCTTCACAGTCCCCTGGTCCGACGCGGAACCCCCAATCGCCGATATCTGGACCGCACTGACCGGCGTCGCGCACCCCGAAACCCTCGAGAAAGAAGATTCGGTCTCCGACCTCACAGCATCTCTCACCTCAACAACCATCTCCCCCTCCTCCGCCGCTAGCACAACGACCGCACGCACATCCCGAGGCGGCTTCTCGACCCGACCGCGCGCCGTGATAAAACCGCACCAGGCCACCGTCGCGCCCGCCGCAAGCGACTCCTCGGCGCTATATAACATGGAAAAGCGAACGTCGGCAATCGTCCAGGCAATCCGCTCTTTCACGCTCGCGAATCCCTCCGCGAAAGCGACGCTTGCGTCGTCCAAACAACAGCAACAACGCTCCTCCGCCGACGACGAAGACTTCAGCAGACAGGAAGAAGGAATCCGGATCCCCGTCCCGGAATCAACAACGCCCGTCTTCATACCCTCCCATATCGCCTCGGCCAGCGTAACAGATGATCTTGGTGCCGCGGGCGGAATCCTCGCGCTCCCGCGACTCCAACGATTGCGCAGGCAGTGGATTACGCTGAACAGGGCTTATATCGGGGCGCCGCATGCGGCGGGGAAGGGCGGGGGTGGATTGAAGGAGGCGGATATCGGGGATGCGTTTGTGAGGTTCCTGAATGCGGATTTTGGGGATGAGGTTGAGGAGCGCTAGGAGTCTAGTTTGGTTCTAGATGGATGGATAGATTAGGCGTTGACCTTGAACGACTGTAGCGGATCGTTTGGATCTTAGAAAAACGCATTCAAATTCAGAATCTGAAGAAGAGGAGCTTCTATTCATTTTATTCCATTGATGATAATGATAATCCGAAATAGGTACGGTAGAAGATGGCAAGTCCATCGAGTAAGTACACAAAAGCCGACACAGCCTAGAGGTGGAGGGCAGATCAACTGCATGCACCACCAAGTGCATCGCACAAAGATAGGAGAAACCCCCCCAAAAAAAGTCGAAATATTCACACAAAGTCTAACACGCGTATTGATAGAAGCTATAAAATCCCGAAATGAGTTCCTTCAATTCCGTCCTGTTTTGTCTGGTTGGTCGTTGTTGTTGTTGCTGTCGGTCGCGGACGCTCTCTGTCGTATACAAATCAATCAAATCCAAAAGAAATCAAACTCAAGCGAGCTCTTTTTTTGATGACTCTTTTGTTTTGTCTTTCCCTTGACGGGTAGCGGTGGCGAAAAGCAAAGAGAGAAAAACAAAAATCCACCCGAAGCTGGAAGAAAAACAAAATACAAATGTGATACAAAAAATCAAGCGCATGCGGAACATGGCGATGGCGCGGGGAAAAGGAGAAGAAAGAACAGAAGAAGAAGAAGAAGAAGAAGCGCGGGGCGCTAGAGCCCTGCTGGGGTTGCGGACTTCCACCTGCGATGAGGTCGGTTGTGGCCTGCCTTGGATAGCGGTCATGGCCAATTTAGTCCATTTGGGTGTCTACCGGTCGGGTGAGCATGGTATGCTTCCTATACGACCTGGGTCATGAAAATCCCTTGGAAATAGACACGGGTTGCAAATTCCGGGCAATGTGAAAAGAAATTCGTGGGCTGTTCCGTTCAGCATTCATGATGGGAGGCGCGGTGCTCCCGTAGCTGGTATTAGAAACGCTCCCATGCTCCATGGAAGAAGCAGTCCCGACGGGCGATCCTTGAGAAGGAAGAAGATGTTTTCAAAAGGGGCTGCAAGCTACAGTAATCATCTTGCGCTGCCTTTGCTGATTCAAGCGGGGATTCCATTCGCGATCTGGGCAACGGCCTGGCTGGCTTGGGCCTGGCGGTAGGTGATTCCAAGGGTAATGAGTTCTTGGAGACTGGCATTAACCTTGTCATGCATGGCGGAGTCCTGGGGGGTGATGCTGCCGAGCTGCTCAAGCAGGCGGCGGTGGCAGTTGAAGTAGTTCCGCTCAGCGGCCTGGATGTTCTGGCCGTGGTGGACGGTGGTCTGCTGGAGGGCCTTCAAGGGGTTGGTCTGGGACTGGGTGGAGCGAGTGCGCTTCATAGTCTGAGCACCGCTGACACCAGTGACTCTGCGCTTGCGTCCGGCAGTTTCCTTCTTCTTGGGCTGAGTAGTAGTGGGAGAAGCATCCGGAGAGCTGGGGCGCTCAGACGAGGCGTAGTCATGGACTCGCCTCATGTGGTCAAAGAGGTTCCAGCGGCGGGGGAAGCCGTATCCGGGAATGGATCGATCACATCCTTCAAAAAGGCAAAGATGGGGGTTGTCTCCGTGGCCGTGGAGGCCATGGGCTTCGCGCTCATGACGGAACAGGCATGCATTGGAAGAGAAATGGAGTTGGGCATCCATGCAGGTTGGGACACGGCAGCGGTAGGGCTTCAGGTGGGAATCCAAGTATTTGCTGTTTTGGTCAGTCTAGTTCCAGCTGTCTTGGGTTGTGTGGAACTCACTGGTAAGCACACTTCTGAGTGGTAGCTTGGTGGTTGCAAGCCTTGTCTCCAGTGGCAAATGGGCAGTAGTACTTTCCATCGGCGTGGGGGGGGAGAGAGTAGAATGGGTGGTCACGCGGGTTGCGCGACTCACTGCCATCCTTTGACCTTGGTCTGAGTGGCTCCTTGACGGGAAGGGGTGGGAAAAACTCGGCATCCTGCTTAACCTGTGGCTGGGATGGGGACAACTGCAATGCTGGCCTACGCGCACTTTTTGACGGGCGGATAGTCCTGCTGCAGGTCAGACGATTGCTCGGGTAGTCATTGCTGCCGAAGTCAACTAACCTGTTGGGATCCTGTTCGTTGAGAGGTGGTGTCAGAGGGAAGATAGGGTCTCCTAGGTTGATTCCATGGGCTCCAACGGGGGTTGTTGTGATGTCTTTCAGCATGGCATCCTCGTGGGACATGAAAGCAGGGTATCCAGAGTGGGGGCACGAGGATGTAACGGCGAGGTCATTGCTCGCTTCCGTCAGTGGAGGAGAAACAGGCATGTTGAAAACATTGCCAGAGTAATGGTCCATGGATCCCTGGTTATATCGGTTGTCCGAGACAACGGTATTCCAGGCATCTCCGGCAGGAGAGCCGTGGTCGGGAGTGCAAGACGGGTGAGTGCCATTCTGGGCGTTGACATCATTTTCAAACGCAGAGAAATCAAAAAGGGAATTGTAAGGGTTGAAGTCCTGCTTGGAAAAATCTGGCTCGCCAACATCAGGAAGACCATGGAATTCGGAACCGGCCGAGTACATGATGTCGCTGGCGCCCACTCCGGAGTGGAGGAGAGCATGTTGTGATAATGAGAAAGAAAGCATCTGAACTGCGGGAGAATCAGGCTTGCTTGACGCAATGGAGTTGCTGTCAAGAGAATCCACATCATTCATCGACCACGGCTTGTCGCTGTGGGCTGTACTTGAACACAAGGAGAAGCTATCCTGGTTCAAAAGTTCATCATCCTGGGGTCTTGAGGCCATGTGTCCTGGGATATGCCTTGATTGGGAGTGGTCCATGTGAAGCATTGCTTGAGACAGAGAAAGGTGCTCTGGGTCGGTCTTGATGGTTGAGGCCATTGTGAGTTTGTGATCCAGCAGTGTGCTGGAGAAATGCAGTGACTAAAAGGAAGGTCGAGTCAGTAAATCTACATCTAAGAGTTGAAAACGTCAAGACAAAAGAAATCATGCGTCCAAGGAGCCTCCGAGATCCGAGTAAGGTTCCTGAATCAATGTTAGTTCACCTTCCAAAGGGCTTAAGCGCAAGGACACGAACCATTAGGGTGAAGTCACTAAGTGATCCTCGGTCGTCAGGTCAGATCGTCAAGGGGCGCAACAAGCTGGTCCATACGGGGCGAAATCATCCGGAGTCCTGGTTAAAGTCGACGGGAAGAAGAACAGATACAAGTCTGCATGCTGTCAGGGGATCCGAGGTCATGTCGAGTTACTCCTGCGAGTTGAAGGTCATTCCAAGGCTGAAACTGTCTCCTTACAGCTGAAAGTCCAACGGATTACGGTTCATTGTCTGGGTCAACCGGAGTGCAACAACATTAGATGCACGGTGAAGAATCCTTTTGTCGATGTCAGTGGTCAAGATACCACGTCAAGCAATCTCAGTAGTTTGAAATCCACGAAAAGGAGACATCTGGGTCATATTTTGGGCTTTTCAAGGTCCATGCAGGGTTCCAACTCCGGTCGGAGTCTAGTCCAGGCAATCATGTCAGGTCATCATCAAGTCATAGACCATGAGGCAGTCAGCGGTTCATCCAAGGCAAGGCAATGTCCAGTCCCCCACTCCAGGCTTGAAGTGGCAGGCGATAAAAATTCCAGAGGTAGAAAGAGACGGTCCTAAGTGTCGAAGCGAGTGTGCCAACATAAAACAACACTCGTAGTGTCCAGTCTCGCAGCGGCTGCCGCAGACATAGTGGTCATGGCCATGATTGTCATCATTATTCTAGGTAACCGCGAAGCGGCACCGTGAATTCCAGCAAGGGCAAAGGAGAGAAGTTCAAGAGATCCGCGGGATTGTTGCTAAGAGTTGTCGATACTGGTCCAGGAGTGATCCATTGGCAAGCGGCGCGCATGTTGCAAAGAAAAAAAAGCAGAAAACGATGGGAGTAAGAAATGATCGAGGGGACTACCTGTTATCTGTCGAACCGCTCAGACGAGAAGCCTGGGAGTAGAGAAATAGAAGAAACAGAAACAAAATCCTATCCAGGGCACGGATTGGAATCCAATGGGAATATGTCCGAGGCTTATGTGTATCCAGAAGATAGAGATCCACGGGCGAGACTGCTGAGAGAGAAGAAAACAAGACGGGAGTCCTTCAGAGCAGAGCAAGTGGAAGAAGATTTGACTGTGACAAATCTGTGCAGGATAGAGGGAGTGTGATGAGGAGGGTGTCAAGTGGTATTGATGAATCAATCAAGTCCTTGGAAGGCGGCAGCAAGGCACGGTGAGGTAAGAAGAGTCGATCAGATCCTGGTTGAGAAGGGAGTTGAGAGGAAAAGGAACAGTCGAGAAAGGAGGGGAGTTGGGCAGCCTTATAGCGGCAGAGGGCATGGGATGACGGAGGGGCAGGCACAGTGGGGGCAGCCTCACTTTGCTCACGTTCAGCGTCTTGCGGGCTTGACGTGGCCCCGAGAGCCAGAAGGAAGTCGAACGACTGGTTCAGAGGGAACGGCTCGTCCCGATTCAGTTTCCTTGGACGAGGGAGCGGTGAAGCGGCCATGCCCCTATTGGCGTGTGGTGATGCACTCGCAGCGCAAATGAGGCTAGCATGAAACTATGGATCATGGCCGGATCAGCCCTGAGCCAGTCAGCTCGCCCCGCTGGCCCTGTGATAACCGCCCGCTATTGACCTCCTTCATCCTCTGGCCCAGAGGCCATCCACGTCGACGCGCGGAACAAGGGACTGCAGGCTGGGATCTCACGGTCGAGATGTCACCGTGTCAGGGAGGCAGACCCCGCGCTGCAAGTCCATCGAGCAGCAAACCGGCAGATGTCAAGGCGCGCAAAAAAGTACGCCGCGGGAGCTGAATCCTGATGCATCGATTGATCGGTTTGATTAACTTACGAGTCCTGACTCCTGGGGGCCGCTCAAGAGAAGCACGGACAGGTTGGGCAGCAATGCGCCCGGAACGTTCACTAATTTGGAAGATTTCGGAGATTTCGACTCAGGAACCAAGATAAAATTCTTCATTTTCTACCACTGACAACTATCTGACAGACCTAGAGTTGCGTTCATTCGTCAGCTCATGGAACAAGCATCAAGCGAGCAGGGAAACAATGACGAAAGAGCAGTATCAGATAGATATGGTGATGGTACTGTTGTCGTTCATGAATTTTCAGGTGAACTATGCTTTATGGGTATGGTGCTCATCATAATAATGGAAACGGGGCCAGCGGCAATTTGCCAGCCTCACTTGGAAGTAGAATCAGGGTTTGCTTTGCTTACCTTGAGGAAAAGGAGATAATTGATCGCAAAAAGGAGGCTCGAGCAGCTGTCGGCTTTCATTCATCCGACTTCCAGCCTCGTTGAACAACAAAGCGTGGCGACACCGGCGTCAAGACAAGACCAATCGCTAGCTAGAGACCTTCAGCCTCGAGATATCGTCTCGTGAGTTGGCTTCAGTCTTCAGCTTGCGTTGAGTCTCATCATCAACGTTTGACGGTGAGGAAAGTTATCCGCCGTCGAAAAGCGGATTTTGTGGACGAAAAAGTGGAAGCGAGTCACGTGCACGACCGGGCCAGATGAAGGTGTGGCTGCAGTGTGGCTAGAGCCTCTAGCACCAGCCTCGAAAATGCACATCCGCGTTGTTGAGGTCAGGTAGCCGGCGGTATCCTATTAGCCAGCTTCTCGAGTTTGGTCAGAGGGGAGCCTAAAGACGAACTAAAGGCGTCGCCTGATGAGAGGTCCGGATACTGGAGACCTGCATCGAAATCTGTGATCTGCCCTGACTGTTCTCTTCCGCAGCCGTCCGCATCTACATCCGGCTCCTCGAATACGATGGGTTGCCCGTATATTATTCTCACGGGGGACGGCTGACTCTCCCCAGTCTGGTTCGTCCAGAGATTGTTCCGTTCTTGAGCCTGTGTCACTGAACGCCCGGCAGCCTGGTTGCCTCTGAGTTGCTGTAGGCCACGATGCGTTTGTGGTAGCCAACCAAATCGTGGAATGCTTGATTGTGGTGCTGGAGATCGCACTAGGTCTTCCATGCTCCGCTGGAATTGAATGCCAATTCGAGGTCTTGTCTGTGAAGACGAACCTAAAGAAGGAATCACGCAATTTTGAGGACTTCCTGCATGCCCTAACTGGCCATGCCAAAGCTGTGTAGTTGGCCTCTCCACCACCGGGGAGGAAACCACGAATTTCCCTTGGCTATCAGCGATTGCTTGTTCGTCGATTGTGAAGCGTCTCCGAACAGGTGACTCCGGTTGAGGAATAATCAGACTGCTCTCGTTGGATTGCCGCGGGTCCAGTACGCGTTCCTCTGGAACCCAGTCCATCGAGCCTGATAAATTTCTATGCAGGATCCCTTGGCCATCGGGTTGGCGGCCAGTCATTAAAGGGATCTCGGTTAGGTAGTCCAGCTGATGATCATTCGACAGCATTGACAGCCTGCTCGCACTTCTCGTGCTTCTGGATCTGCTGTTTCCATTCCGAGGTATGTTCTCTACATTCAATCTTAAATTCAGACCAGGTGAATCCCTATCCAGCAACATGGACTGCGAAGAAATGGCGCTAGGATGACTGTCTTGGTTCACCGCGGCATCCTGTTGACTTGGCATGGCATCTCGTTCACCTAAACGACGTCCATCAATCCTTATCTCCAAATTCTCCGGAACGTCCGCTTGAGCTCCAACGAAAGCTTCTCCGCGAGGTCTCGGCGGCACCGCGATCGACGTATTCAGTCTTTCATGATCATCCTTCGTAAGTCGTCGCCGTTTCCCAAACCTCTCAAGATCTTCCTGCGGCGTGAAAGCCACTTGGACCGGCCGCGCCGCACCCACCGCACCCCAGTCCGCTGTTTCGAGCAGTTGACGCTTGATCCGCTCCAAACGATCTGGTGGCTTGGAGTCGGTGCCATTATTGGATGTTGGTTGAGATGGTAAAGGGAGATTCTCGGTTGTTTTATTCCTGCTCTGTGAGTGAACCAGTCAGATTGCTGTATCTTGCAGGCGGGTAGGTAGGCTTTCTAACGTCCAATCCTGGAATAGCTGTAGTACCGTTATCATCCAACCCACTCTTCTCATCCCCACCTCGGTGCCTGATAATATTATTGAAGAGACTGATCTGATGAGGCCCGCGGTCTTTGCTGGCAGCGCTCGTCTTTCCAAATGTCTGTTTGCGGGATTTGGCATTGATCTCGGAGTGGCGGCGAAGTCGCCCTCCTGTCCAATTCATGGCGATATGTGAGTTACACTTCTGTTTGTGGGTCGGACTCGTGTTTCTGAGGAATTGCTGTTGCAGCGTGGTGGATGGCTAGTGACGGAGAGGGGAATTGCTTCGTCATGTGATGGGTTAACAAGGTCGAGGAAGGCCTCATCTAGTACCAATCGAGTTTGATTGGGCAAAGCTTCCAACGGTTATAGCAGAGCAACCTATAACTACTCTTTAATCTTGGTACTTACCTTGTCTCTATAAGGGTGAGCTTCGGTAGCCAATCCATCATATCTCCAGAGTTGAAAGCATAAACTAAGCTCTATAACAGTTTCAAGTATGCAAAACAAGCGGTTCCGGCCGCGGCGCCGTAGGCGCTATTAGCGGCCCTTATCTTCCTAATTATTGGCCGCAAGTAAAACTTAAAATAAATAAAATAATAAAAAACTATAAATTAAAAAAATATTTGCTATATAAATACATGTATAAAAAAATAAAAAAATATTATAAATATTTATTAAAAGGTAGCTAAACTACCCATGGGCCTTAGGGTTTAGTAAAATAAAAATATTTAATAAATATTTAGCTATATATTTATTAACCTAGGTTAATTAATTTATTTTACTTATAAAAAATATATATTATACTTAAATATTTATACTAAGTAGTTATAGGCCGCGGGAGCTACTTTTAAATAAGATTATAAAATTAAAAATTTAATTTTATAATTGTCAGGGCCAACATTGATCCGGGTCACGCCATCAAGCAATGCCTGAGGCACCCAGGTCACGCCACCGCGAAGTGTTAACATCACCCGTGTGGGATGCCTTAGGCACCTATTTAACTTAATAAACCTTACTATTATAAATTACTATACAAGACTTAATATAATATTAAATTTAATATAATATTAGGTTTAACATGGTGTTAGTTTTAACTAGGGACCTTAGCTTGGGGACCTTAGGTTTTAGGTATTATTTAAATAATAAAATAAAGGCGCGCCTTGTACTAAATTACCTTAATAGTTAAAAAAATAATTATAAGGGGCGTAAATATAAAAATATTTAAATATTATTTACTTTTTAAATAAAAATAATTTAAAAAATTATTTAAAGGCCTTAGGCCTTTAGGTAAAAGCTATATAAAAAAATTAAAGGTTATAATATATTTAGTTTTTTAAGTAATTTTTTTAGTTAAATTTATTAAGGTTTTAAATATTTTATTTTTATTAGTTAAAAATACTTTACTAAGCTTTATTATTATTAATAAAAAATATTTAGGTACTAGGGCGCCCTTATAATTAAAATTACTTTTTTTATTAATTTTTAAATATTATTAATATAGTATTTTAAATTAAATTCTTAAATAAATAAAGGCGGACTAAAGCTATTTTAGTTAAGGTTTTTAAAATATAAACTTAGGTATAAAAAAGCTTAAGACTATTATTCCCACCTAAACCTATATTATTAATATATAATAACACCCTTATTATTAAGGTTAATAACTTAAATTATAAACTAAATAACTTATTTTTTTTAGTAGGTAAGGCTTAAAAAAATTTTTTATTATTTTACCTTTTTAAAAATCCTATATAGTATATTAACCCTAAATATATTATAATAAATATTATTTTAATTAAAAATACTATTTTAAAAATATTTATAGCTAGGCTATTTACTATAATATTATAGTAAAACATGCTATTAAAACTAAAGCCTAATAAAGGTAAGTAAATAGTTTAATAAACTAAAAAAAATTAATAGCTAAATAAGCCACCTTTACCCGCTAGAAATCTTAAAAAGCCATTTAACTTATTAAGCTTAAATAATAATAATAATATTATAAATAAAATACTACCTAACTAGGACCAAGCGCATAAATAACCTTAAATATTTATTAAAAATAAGGTTATTAAAATATTAGCATAATAATTATTATAAAATAAACCTAGGTTAAAAAAATTAAAGCCTTTAAATATTAAGATTTTTAATAGCAAGAACTTAATAAAACTAAAAATATTTTTTAATAATTTTAAAAATATATTTAATAAAGCCCCTATATAATATAACACTAAAATAAGTAAAGTTATTTATTTAATAAGTAAAGTTAAAAAAAATGCATAATATAAGTAGTATATAAAATAAAAAAAGCTTACTAAGCTACTTACATGGGTAATATTTAAGTAGTTTATATATTAATAAGTTAACCTAAAAAAAAATTAAGCTAGTTAAAAAATAAAGCATTTTATAAATAATTAATAAAATAGCTAACTATTAAAGGTATAATTAATAAAGTTTTAAAAAATAGTTTTTAACCCCCTCCGGGGCACTGTTAAAAAAGCTATTATTTATATTTATATATTAAATAAGCTATATTAGTAATATATAACACGCCTGTAAAATTCTTTAACTATTTTTAAAGGTGTTAATATAAAAATAACTTAATATAAGTTAATTTTAGCACGCGAAAAGTAAAAAGCGCCTAAAAATAATAATTAAAAAAAAWAATAATAAAAACCCTCCTGCTATAAAAAACAAGAATCTAGCAAAAGGTACTAATTAAAGTTAAAATAAAAGTGTTTTAGTAAATAAAAAAAATTAAAATTTATTAAAATAGCCCTTAAAAAAGCAAGGTTAAAAAAATTATTATAGCTTTAAAAATAAAACTAGTAGGTAAAAGCTAGCGCAAGCCAAGTATTAGCTCTTGCCTAAAAAAAAAATAAATAAAAAAAAAAAATTACTACTATATATATAGCGCGGAAGGGCATTTTATAAAAAATTACTTAATTAAAATAAAAGTAAATAAAAAATTAAAAACTAAATAGTAATTACCAGGCCCTAAGCTATTAACTTTAACTAGTATAAATAAACTTACCACATTTCTTATCCTAGTAGATTTATAAGTTTAAAAAAATAATTTAAATAAATAATTTAAAGCTTTATTAAATACTAGGGCTAGTGTAAATTTTTTTTTAGTTTAATTTTTAAAAAAATAAAAAATTAAAATAGCTATAAACTAGATGCTGTAACTAGTTTAATATATTAATAAAAAAATTACTTTATACTATAGCTAATTTAAGGCTAAAATATAAATTTATAATTTTATTAGTAAAATAAAAATATTTAATATAATATTTTATATTATTAATCTTATTTATAATAAGTACTAAGCCGTGCTTAAACAGCCTTAAATAATTAAAGTAAATTTAAATATTTTCCTAATTATTAATTAATAATATTAGCGGCATTATACCCCGCGCTTTTAAATTAAACTAGTAAAAAAATTTATTAAAATAATAAAAAAGGGTTTTATGCTTTTAGTTTTATATAAATTAAAAAAAATTAAAGGTATACTAGTTACAGTCCTGCCTTTTTAATATATTAAATAAAGTTAGGTCTTTTTTAAAAAAAAAGCATTTTAACTTTTAAGTAAAAAAGTATATTATAAAATCCTTTTAAAAAAAGGTAAAATACCTTTTTAAGGGCTTATTTATAGCCTTTTTTATTATAAATTATTAACCTTAAAAAAGTATTTTAACAAGATATTAGCAAGGGGATAAATATAGCTATTTTAAAGTTTAATAAAAGTGCCTATTTTTTTTACTTAAAAAGTAAACAAATCTTTGCATTTATATATTAATTATTAAGGTTTAAATATAATAACCTAAAAAAATTATTATTTATTACCTTGTATTAATAAACTTATAAACTAGTTAATAAAT
Organism: Aspergillus mulundensis; assembly: GCF_003369625.1. Taxonomy (NCBI): domain Eukaryota; kingdom Fungi; phylum Ascomycota; class Eurotiomycetes; order Eurotiales; family Aspergillaceae; genus Aspergillus; species Aspergillus mulundensis. Next base: position 961,405 of record NW_020797899.1, on the reverse strand, counting down.
ATATAATACTTTATTAAACTTAACCTTTATAACATGTATTACTATATTTATATAAAGTAAAAAAATAAGTAAAAAATAGCGTTCCAGACCCGGTACGGCTATTATAAATATATAGTTATACTATTTAATCTTACTAATACACCTATAATATTTTAGTTTTATATTAATATAGTAATAAGCAGGGTTCTTAATAATTTTTATATAGTTTACTTAAATAATATCCTAATCTTTTTAAAAATTAAAAAAAAGTATATTTAATATATTTAAAAAGTCCTAAAACACCTGCAAAAGTATAATTTATATATAAAGTTATTAAAGTATAGTTTTTACCAGGAAAAGGTAAAGTTTTTTAGCTTTATTATTAGCTAGGGCGGAATATTTATTAATTTAATATAAAATTAAATAGTTATTAATTAGCTAGCGCTAATATTATATTATAAATTATAAGTTTTTTTAAGGTTTATAAATTACTTTAAATAATTTAATAAAAAATATACTAGAGTAACTCGCCCTATAATATAACTTTTAAAAAAAATAATTAAAAGGCATAAAAACAGCCCCTTTTTATAGCCGGACAATATATAAAAAGCTTTTAAAAAGGTTAAATTTATTTTTACCTAGCCTTTAGTATTATAGCATTTTAACCTAGAAAAAAAAATCTTTATTATTATAAATATATTAGGTTTTATTATAACTAGCATTATTATATAATTAAATTAAAAAAAAATACCTAATAAAAAAAAATAAAATTAATAGCAGTTTATTACCTTTTACTTTTAATAGCTTTATAAACCAAAGCTAAAATATAAAATTTATAATTAAAAATTACTTATAATTATTAAGTTTTTTAAAAAATAGTAATACTACCTAAAGGGCTTTATATATTTTATACATGTTTAGTATAATTATAATAACTTATAGTACTTTTTTAAAATAAAGGTTTTAAATTAAAGATAAGCTTATTAAGTAAAATTATTAATAACCTATAATTTTAAAATTAAGTATAGGCCAGGGAGGTTTAATCTAGTAAATATATTATTAAGGCACCTAAATTATTAAGTAAAAAATAAAAAGTACTAAGTTAGTTTACTCCTAACCTTATAAAAAAAGTTAAAGTTATTTTTTAATTAAATTAATACTAAACAAGCGCTGGAGGGCCTAGCTACCCCTTTAAAAAAAAGTTAAAAAAAGTATTAACTTCCAGGGTTAATATATTTTAAGTTATAGGTTATAAAAATAACTTATAAAAAAAACCTGCTAGACTAGCTATAAAACCCTTTTAGTAAAAGCTACTTAAAGCTTAATATAAAAACGCTTATACCGGCTATATTTAGCAGTAGCTAAAAAAAATAATTTTAATTAAAATAAGGTAGGGCTTTTATTTAAAGCACTAGCATGTAAAAAATAATTTTTTTTTTATTAAAAGGCTATTTATATCCCTTTTATATTTATATTATAATATAAAATTATAAGGGTATATTATAATAATTTTTATATAAGCTATTTTAATTATAAGTATATTATTAAGCTGCTTAAGCATAAGTTTTAATAAAAAAAATTTAATAAAAAAGTGCAAGAGTATATTAAAAAATATTCCTTATATTAAAAGTTTAAAGCTTTATAATAGCTAGCCCAAGGCTAGCTTATTTTTTTACTAGTTTTAAATATATTATAAAAAAATCTTTTTATAAATTTTATTATTAACCTACCTTTATTAAAGTATAAAGGCCGCGTGTATAACATAATATTAATAATAATAAATTATTTTAGTAAGAAAGTAAAATACATTTCTATTACCTAAAAAGTTAACGCTAAAAAGCTAGCTAATAAGTTTATTAAAAAAATAATATATAATACAAGGGCGCCCAGGAGCCTAGTTACTAATTAAGGCTTATTATTTACCTTAGGTTATTAATAATTATTTTATTAAGTATTATAAATTAAAAAACACCTTAGCACTGCGTACCATTTATAGTTAAATAATTAAACTAAATAATAAAATTAAATACTTAAAATATACCTATATATTTATTATAACTTTTAATAAAATAATTAGGTTATATTTTTACTAGCTATATTATTTACCTATAATAATTTAAAGTATAATATAACTAGGTACGCACCTTAAATAGCCTCGCGCGGCTAAAAACTTATTATTTTTTTACTAAAAAATTATAGGAAAAGAATATTATATCTCTTATTAAAAAATAAACTTTATTAATTATAAAAGTTATAAAATAAATTATAAAACTATATAAATAAAACTTAAAAAAAGTAAGCCCTTTATTATAATAAAAAATATACCCCTACTAAATTTAAGGTTAGGGATAATGTTTTACTATTATTATATAATATTAAAATAATTTAGCTAAGTAAAAAACTTAACTAAAAGTTTAATAATTTCTTTAAAATTATTAAACTTATTAAAAAGTAGGTATATTAACTCCGGCTTACTAGTTATTATACTTAATTAAAAATTTATTTAGTATTTTATATGTTCTTGCTAAGGCCTTATACTAAAAAACCTAAATTTAAAAAAAATAAAAAAATACTTAATATAAAACTTATTAATAAAAAGCAAGAATAAAAAGTTAAAGCTATTTTTACTAAATAATATACTTATAAACTAAACTAGTTTTTAGTTAAATAAAAAGGCTGGCCCAGCTATAAAAACTTATAAAAGCTACTTAAAAATTTTAAGCATGTATAAAAGGCTTTAAAAAATTATTATAAATTAGCTAAAATAGTGCCGGAACGTCCCTGGTTTAAAAAAAAGTAATAATAATTTTTTACTTATTAAGTTTTTATATTACTAAAGCTAAAAAACTAGTAAAATAGTTACCTTTTTTTTATATTTTAAGAGGTTTAAAGGTTTAATAAACTACTATTATAAATAAAACACTTTTTAATAGGATCTGGACTACCTGTGGTCCTAAAAATAATATTAAACTTATATATTAAAAACCTAGGTAAAAATAGTTACCTTTTTTTTTTATTTTATATAATTTTAAGGTTTAATAAACTGTAATTTAAACAGCTTTAAATTACTAAAATTTATAAGTTATATTTATAAAAGCATATTAAAAAGGAAAAAAAGTCTTTTTTTAAAAAATAAAAAAATAAATAAAATATTAAAGTAATACCAAGCTATTAACCTAAATAGCTAGCTACGTGCTAAAGGCATGAATAAATATAAAACCTTAAAAAAAGGCATAAACAAAAACATAAAGCTTTTAAAAAGTAAAATCTAAAATTACTATAATACTAGGATTAGTTATATTAAATATATTTTTACTATATATTTTTTAATACCCTTTATTAAAAGTGGCTAAAGTCTTGCCGGCGAATAAGTAAAGCTTGTTAACAAGTATAAAAATAATATAATATAAATTATTTATTAACTAAACTTTTACTAGTACCTTATTAAAAGCCTTAGTAATATTTTTTACGCGTTTATTAAATATTTTTTATATACTTATATATTTTTTTAAGCTTTTATTAGCGGGCAAGTATTATAAAATATTAATATTATTATATATATAAATAAGAATAGGCTTGCACTTATTATTATTACTATAATATTAAATATATACTAAACCTAGACCCTAAAAAATATAATTATAATAAGGCTTATAAAGGTTTCCCTTGGGAAATACTACTAGTTTATTACTAGTAATAAAAATTTATTAATTATTTTTATTTTTTATTTTTTTACTATTATAAAAGATTGCCTTAGTATATTTAAGGTATATTTAAAAGTTATTAGCTATTTATACTAAAAGCTATTTAAAAAAAAATAAAAAAAATTTACCTTTACTAAAAGGGCGGGGCCGGCTATAATAAAAGTAAAAAAAGTTAAAATAAAAAAAATAAAACTAAAAAAAGTAATTATAAAGGGCGTGGCAGTGCTAGCATTATTATTAATATTATTATTATTATTATTTAAAATATTTTTATTTAAAACACTTAATAAGTAAAAAAAAAAATTAAAAAATATATTATTAGGCTTAAAAAGCCTATAATAATTATATATATTATTTATAAGTTAATTAATAGTAACCCGGTAAAAAATAAAAAATAGTAATAAAATAAATTACTAGTTTTAATAAGTTTTAAGTTAACATGCTTTAATACTAATATATTATTACTAAAATATTTTTAAATAGGCTATTATAAATAAAAAAATATTTATTATTAAAGTAAAGCCTTATATATAAATATAAGCTAAAAAAGGGATTATTTTTAAAATTAATAAAATAAAAAAATATTATTTATAATTAGCTATTTATTACTACTTAAAAAAAAGCCTTAAAAGCTTTATTTAAAATTATTTAAAAAACTTACTACTAGGGAAGTAACTAGGTAAGTTATTAAAAAAAGGTAATTTTTAAAAGTAAGGGATTTTTAAGGTTTTATTTAAACCTTATTTTTTTAGTTTTTAGTAAAAAAAGCTACTAGCCATGCTTTTTTAATATTAATAAAGTATAATACCGCACTAAAAAAAAATAATTTTACTTAGGTATAATTAAAATAAAAAATAAGGTAAAGGGGTAAAATAAAAATTAAAATAAAGTTATATAGTTTAGCTATATAAAAGTAATTTAAGGTTTAAAGTTTTAAAAAAATTAAACTTAGGTTAAATTAATAAAAAAGCTATTTTAATAATTAGGCACTTTTTTAAAAGTAAATAGGTAGTAAGGTGTTTTAAATAAAATATTAAGTATTATTTAATATCTTAAACTAAGAATAATAAATAATAAAAATAATAATAATAAAAAATATTATTATATTATAATATAATAATAAGTTAATATTATAAATTACTTACTTATTATTTTTTTAAAATAGCTAGCGCTGGATCGCGGATAATTTATTTTTTTAAAAAAAAAAAATTATTAAGGCTAATATTAATTTAGGTTATATTATTAAGTAATACCTAAGGTACCTAGGTTATATTATTATAAAGTATTAATATTACTTGTGTAAAATACCTTAGGTACTTATTTAGCTTAATAAACCTTATTACTATAAATTATTATACAAGACTTAATATAACATTAAATCTAATATAATATTAGGTCTAACATAGTATTAACTTTAACTAAGGACCTTAACTTAGGGACCTTGGGTTTTAGGCGTTATTTAAGTAGTAAAATAAAGGCATGCCTTGTATTAAATTACCTTAATAGCTAAAAAATAGCTATAAGGGGCGCGAATATAAAAATATTTAAATACTACCTACTTTTTAAATAAAAATAGCTTAGGAAATTACTTAAAGGCCTTAGGCCTTTAGGCAAGGGCTATATAAAAAAACTAAAGGCTATAATATATCTAGTTCTTTAAGCAATCCTTTTAGTTAAATTTATTAAAATTTTAAATACTTTATTCTTATTGGTCGAAGATACTTTGCCAAGCTTTATTATTATTAGTAAAGAACACCTGGGTGCTAGGGCGCCCTTACAATTTTTTTCCCTTTAGGGTGTTATATATTATTAAGTAAAAAAAAAATAATATTTAAAAAAAATAAAATAGTGCTATTAAAACTTTAAGCTAAAGCCTTTTATTATTTATAGGTATAAACTTAAATAAAGCTATTTAATACTTTTAATATAGGCTATAGGTAGTACCCTAAGTAAAAAACTTTAAGTATTTAGCCTTTATATATAGTAACTTTAAAAAAATACTAAGGGCTAATTAATATTACTAATAAATAATACTTAATAATATATTATAAGCATTATTAAAATACTAATACTTAAAATTAATTTTAGCTAGTATAAATTAGGGTAACCTTATTATATAATATACTTTTTTAACCTTATAAAGGGCATAAAAAAATAAAGCTTAAATATTTTAAATATCTTATATTAATATAAGCTAGTTCTTACCCGGGGAAGGTTTAGCTTGGCTAGCCTATTTAAATTTAAAAATAGTTTTTATAATATAGCTAGTACTACTAGGGGCTATATATTATAAAAAATATTATATATTATTTTAAATAATATATTTAATAAATAGGGGGTGCTTTATTTACTTAAATATAAGATACTAGTACTTATATTACCTTTTATTTTAATAATTATAAAATACTAGTACCTACATTACCTATTATTTTAATAATTATATATATACTATATACACCACACATCACACACTATTTTTATTAAATTAGTTTATTAAATTAGTTTACTATAATAGTAAGGTAGGACCTAAAAGCCTTACTAAGTAGGAAATAATATTATAAGGTTAAAGCTTTAAACCCTTAAAAAAATATAACCTGCTGGTGGTAAAGCACCTAAAGTATATTATTAAGCCTTTAAAAAAAACTATAAACCTAAATAATAGCTAAATTAACTTAAAGTAAACTATTAAATAAAAAATTTAAAAAAAAACTATAAACCTAAATAATAATTAAATTAACTTAAAGCATACTATAATAGTAAAAAAATATTATAAAAATTATTTAAAACCCTACTTAAATTACGCCTATAAAAGCTAATTAAAAAATACCTTTTTATAATATACCTATAGGAGTATTTAATAGGCTTTACTTAAAATAATATACCTAAAGGTAATATTTAGGCACCATTATTTAAAAAGCTTTTTTAAAAGTATTTTAAATAGCCTATTTAAAATATATTTTTAAAAGTAACTTAGGCAAAAATACCTGCCCGGGAAGCACCTTTAAAAATATTTTAAAAATATTAAGCTTGGCTTAAAATTAATAATAAAATTACTTATAAAATTATTACTAAAGCTATTATATATATATTATTTAGGTAGCGCCTTTAGGGGTAACTTAAATACTTATTTAGGTAGTGCTTTATATTACTTAAATACTTGTTTAGGTAGTACTTAATATTACTTAAATACCTATTTAGGTAGTGCTTAATATTACTTAAATACCTATTTAAGTAGTGTTTTATACCACTTAAACACTTATTTAAGTAGTGCTTTATACTACTTAAATACCTATTTAAGTAGTGCTTTTGCTACTTAAATAGTTTATTTAAAATACGCCTTTAAAAGTAACTTAGGTAAAAATACCTGCTTAAAAAGCATCTTTAAAAGTATTTTAGGGTTATTAGGCTTAGCCTAATATTAATATTAATATTACTTATAATATTAATACTAAAGCCGCCGTGCATGCACTTTATTTTTAGGTATATTAAAATAATTTATTATTAAATACTAAGCTTTAGTGCACCCCTTAAAAGCTAAGTACCTACTTTTTTATTTAAAAACTAATAATAATAAATTACAGGGACAGACCAAAGTTTAAAAAAAAAAATAAGTTAAAAAATAGGTATATTAAGTTAATATTAGCTTGGGTATTAATTAATATTAAAATACTTATTATTAAAAGGTACTAAGGCATAAATTAATAAAATAAAAGCCTAAAAAAAAGCTTAAAAAAAAGCCTAAATATAAAAAAGCCTAAATATAAAAGCTTATTAGTAAAAGCTTATTAATAAAGGTTTATTTAGTAAAAGCCTATTTAATAAAAGCCTATATAATAAAAGACTAAACCCTTAAATACTTAAATACTTAAGTAAAAAAAGCAAAGGTAAATAGGGTAAATAGGGTAAATAATTTTAAAAATAAAAATAAAAATAAAATATAAGCTTACTATATATAGCCTATAAACTTTTTTAAGCTAGTTAGCTAATAATACTTTAAATAGTATTAAAAATAAAAAAAATACCTTTTATAAACACCGTGCTTTATTACTATATATTAAAATAATATTTATTNCCTATAATAAGGTTTAAAATTTATTTTCCTTTTTTACTAAAAACTACCACTATTATTACTAAAAATAGTAACGGGAATAGCAAAGGTTTTTTAAATAATTTAAAAAAAAAAGGCAAGTAAAAAAAGGGCGCTGTAAATAGTAAAAAAAAAAAAGCCTAAAAAAAGTAAAAAAGCTAGTAAAACCTACAGGGTTTTATTACATGTGCTTGTTTATTTAGTGGTATTATAATACTTAATATACTTTTAGTTTATATTAAAAGCAAGCAATTTAAAAAATAATAATATATTATTTTAGTTTAGTTATAAATTTAATACTATTATATTAATTTTATATAAAACCTATTTTTATTATAATAAGGTTTACAAGCCAGTAAGTTTTTAATATTTTTTTTTATATTTTATAGCTAATTTATTATATTTCTTAGGTTAAAGTAATAATAACAAGGGATACCTATAATTTATAGCTTTTTATTAAATATTATTATTTTTTTTACCCGCGGACTAACAACAAAGAAATAAAGTTTTTTTTAAAAAATAAAAAATATTAATAAAAGCAGGAATTTATTTTTTAAACCTATTTTATAATAATTTAATTACTAAAGGCCTTTAAAAATATAAAAAAAGCTTATTAAAAAAATTCTTTCTTTTAAGCAAGGTAAAAAAAAACTAGTAAAAGTTAAACCTTTAATACTATATAAAAGTATTATTATGTCGCGCCTTATTCCCTATTATTTAGCTTATAAATTTTTTTACTATTAATATAAAAAATAATACTAAAGTTTTATAGTTATACCTTTATTTTTCCCCTGGTAATTTAGGCCATGTTTAGTAATTTATTATTAAATTTTAATTTTAAAAAAAGTTAAGCTTGCCTGCTAGGCCTATTTTATTAATACTTTAAATTTTAATACTAGACTTACTTATATTAAAACAAAGTTTTTTATTATTATTAAGGGTATTTAGCTAGGTTTATTATATATTTAATATTAATAATAGCGTTTCTTTATCTTTTTACTTTTTTAAAGTTAGTATTTTATTTTATTTTTAGTGCCTTTTTGGCGCCTTAATTATTTATTTTTATTATTTTTTAGTTTAATTATACCAGGCAATAGCTTGGTAATATTAGGGCCTTATTTTTTTAATAATACTTTATTTTTTTTTTTATTTTAGTGCTTATTACTTCCTAGGTTTATAGTTTTTTATAGTTACTTGTAGTTTAAGGCTAAAATAGTAATTTTTAGATAGTATTTTATTAAGGTCTTTTTTATTTAAATATATTAAGTATATTTTAACTTAAAGTTAGATCCTATTTTTACTTTTAACTAAATAATAAATAATTATCTTATTATACTTGCCTTTTCTTATACTTTTAAATAAGATTTAGTATATTTATATTTTTAATAAAAACCTATTAATTATATTTTAAAGGCTATTTTTTTTATTTTACTAGGTATAAGTCTTTATTTTTAATAAAGTTATAGTTAATAATATTATTAATCTTTTATTTTTTATTTTTTTTTAAATTAGGCATAGCTTTCGTGTTAATTTTAC
>NW_020797899.1:940395-943235 GCF_003369625.1 Aspergillus mulundensis | reverse complement strand
CTTTTTAGCGCCTTAGTTATTTATTATTATTATTTTTTAGTTTAGTTATGCCGGGCAATAGCTTGGTGATATTAGGGCCTTGTTTTTTTAATAATACTTTWTTTTTTTTTTTTTACTTTAGCGCTTATTACTTCCTAGGTTTATAGTTTCTTATAGTTGCTTGTAATTTAAGGCTAAAATAATAATTTTTAAATAATATTTTATTAGGGTCTTTTTTATTTAAATATATTAGGTGTATTTTAACTTGGAATTAGGTCCTGTTTTTACTTTTAATTAAATAATAAATAATTATCTTGTTGCACTTGCCTTTTTTTATACTTTTAAATAAGATTTAGTGTATTTATATTTTTAATAAAAACCTATTAATTATATTTTAAAGGCTATTTTTTTCATTTTACTAGGTATAAGTCTTTATTTTTAATAAAGTTATAACTAATAATGTTATTAATCTTTTATTTTTTATTTTTTTTTAAATTAGGCATAGCTTTTATATTAATTTTACCATGCTAAGGCTTAAGCAATAAAACATAAAAAATATTATATATTTAATAATACTTTTTAAAAAGTAGGAGTTAATATGCTATAAAACTAATTTTATTTAGTACTTAAAAAAAATTAATAAACTTAGGCTTAAGTTTTACTAGCACTTTTAGATTTAAATTTTTAGTGCTAAGTTTAATAAGTTATTTTAATTTAAACTTTATATCTTTCCGGCCTTTATTATAGTAGGTTTAATAATATTTTATATTTTTTTCCTAGTTTTTTTTATATTTAACTTAAATTTTTTTAAGTTTTTTAATCCTGGCTAATGCAGCTAGTACCTTTATTTATTTAGGGTTAATCTTAAACCATGCTATAATTTCCGGGTTTTGGCTATATATAGCCTAAAAAAATAATATTTTAATAATAGTATTCCTGGTATTATTACAGGTAAATTATGCTATTTTAAGTAGTATAGGCCAGGTATAGTAATTTTTTATAATAAAATAATATAAATACTATTTTAAAACTTGGTTAATCCGCTTGGTCTATTTATTAGTTTAGGGGTGGAAAATAGTTAATAAATATAACTTAGTTTTATAATAAAACTATAGCTTTCCCTAATATTTACTTGTAAATAAAAAATCTTAGTTAAATATAATACCTTTAGGCTAGCTATAATTTAAAGTTTAATTTTAATAAAAAACTTTGGCTAGTTTATGGGCTTGGATTAATATTAAGACAGGGATAAATTAATATTATTTTATATAATAGTTTATTATTATAAAAATAATATTAACATGTTATTTTTGGTATATAGTAAGTGGTAGGCTAATAATAAAATCCATGTTAATTTTAAAAAAAGGGTGACTTAGTTTTGGTAAAATAAATAGTTCTCCGTAGGGTTGGTGTTAAGGTGCCATGGTGTATTAATATGTAGGGTATAAATAGGTAAAAGTTTTTATTATAACTCTTATTTTTAGTTAAAAAAACTTTTATTTTATTAAAAATTTAGTTTTTTATAAACTAAAATATCCTACTAAAGGATTATTATAATATGCTTGAATAATTATAGTCCTAAGCCTTTAATTTAATAAAACATAGATTTAATTTTAAAAAGCTAGTAATTTACTTTTTATAATTAACTAGTCTTTAAAACTTAATTTCTTGGCTTTTTTAGCCTAATTTTCTGCTTTTAAGGCTTTAATTTGCTCCTAAGTTTAATTATTTATAAATTATAATACTAAAAGTAACTTTATTAAATAATTTAATATATAATTAAAGTAAATATTTTTAACTAATATAGTATTTTAGACTTAACACTAGGCTAGGACCTAGTTTTTTTTAAGGTTAAATTATATGTTTATAATACCACGGTTTTTAAAATCAAGATTTAACTTTATTTTATTTTAAAAATAAAAGAATTTCCTAAAAATATTAAAGCACTTGTTATACCTAATATTTTAAACTTAAATATCTTGTTTTTTATTTAAATTAAGCTTTTTTTTATAAAGACTTTGTATTAAGTCTAGGCAAGTAATTATTTACACTTTAATACCTTGCACCATCTTTTTTTTAATAGGTGCTAAAAAATCTTTTTTTAAGATTAATTTAGTCTTATTTTTATACCTTTTAAATAGGGTATTTGCAGGGTTATACTTGCCTGGATAATATAAAATTTTAAAGTTATATATTACTAAATTTATATATTATTTTACTTGCTTTTTACTATACTTTTGCTGCTGCATAAAAAAATAAAGATTTGCATAATTTAATTATACCATTATTTTATAAGGGGAACCTTTAAGGTATTACCTTTAACAACAAAATAATTAAATAATAGTAAATAATTCCTTATTTAGGATTAACTAATTAATTTTTACTTTAATAAATTTATAAGACTAGAACGCAACTAAATAATATTTCCCTATATTATTTAGTTAAGAATATATTCCAGCTATTCCCGTGTTGCTGGTATTTACTTTTAATTATTTTTTTTACATAGGGTTAAAATAACGTAATAAAAGGGCTTTTATAAAGGCATTAAGAAAAAATTAAAATACTAGCTTTTCACGCTTTTAAAATTACAGGGGCCTAATTTTCTTCCCATGTTATATTTTCTTTATTAAACTAGTTAATAGTAAGGTAATTTATGCAAAATTATAAATAAAATAATAATAAAAATTAATAAAACCTAAAAAGAATTGCAGGGCTTTATAAAAACAAGGTTTTTTTTATAAGGTTATAGTAGTTACTTATTCCGGGTTTATTTTAACACTATTTTAATTAACTATAAAACCTAGGAATTTTACCTCTTTTTTAAAAAAGGTATATTTTTTTAAATTAGTAAATAATTTAGC